>NC_045756.1:11922823-12222823 GCF_008692095.1 Etheostoma spectabile | reverse complement strand
GCCTTTCCTTGCTTTTTCCTTGCTGCACCACCCCAATTTACCTCCTTTTACAGATTTAGGGCTCATATATTTTGTCACCTAAGTTCAGGGTATGCTCTTGTGATAATTACTACAGTCACAAATGGTCACTGGCTAACAAGAAATGTTATTCTGAGTCCTGCTTGCACAATCGAGTTACAATCGAATTAGAATTAGAATTAAAATGAGAATTTCTGGGTGTGGATTGGCTGGTTTTCTTTCAAATGTGGCTCAGCGTAACTTCTTTCAGGAAGACCTAACTCTTAATCAATGCTCTCTACCTAAATCAAATCAGCTGTTAGGTGTTCTCCTTTCTGCTAAACCAATCAGAATCGTACACAAATTGCAAGGGCCAATCACAGAGTCACAACCCTGCTTTATGTAATCTGTTTCTCCCTCTGCTATCAGCTGTCGTTGCAGGCGAAGACTGCAACCCTCCGCCCCCCCTCCACCTCCAGTCATCTACTCCAGCTGACCGGTCCGGAGCCTCCTTTGGTCTGGTCTTTGGGCTCCTTCGTCACCACCACCGGTGTCTAGATTCAATCGGGGGGGGTCTGAAGGTTCTCTACCACTATATAGACATGCAAAATATTCGTATAGTCTAATCGCCAAAGACTTTGTACATTCTATTGAGCCGTACAATAAACCTTATTTGCACATCTGCAAACACGTCTCTCCTGATTGAAATATAATGTGCTAACACCCTTCTAGTGTCTACGCTAAATCTAAAGCCAGTTAGCTAAAATAAACTAATCCTAGTCTGTCAAAATGTTGAACTTTTTTCTCAGAATTCACTTTGCAAATCATAAAATACATTATGCCGTGTCAAAACTCTAACATGTCTCTAAAACCACCTAATTAGCACAACGTCTGCATATATTTTTGTGGCAGAGACAAGAGGAAACATCCATTCTACTGATACTTGCAGAAGAAACCGGCGTGTTTCCTTCCAAATCTAAGTACATGCTTGACTGAGATGCCTCACAGTCTCCACTCAGTCTCAAAAAGTTGACCCCGTAAAAGCTGAATTGGATAAGAATCCTCACATGACTGAAAATGTAGCCTACGTCAGTGTGGCAGATATGAGCGCTGATTAGCGCTATGATGCACGATCGTTGTTCCGGATAGACTTCACACGAGCGTGAAGTTGAAAGGGAGTCAGTGAGCTGTTGCACGGGCACGGCCAGAGTCTAGCAGGGCCTGTTCTGCAACTTTGGCGGGAGCACAGCTGGCCTGTTTCAGAGCTGAGCGCTGACCTCTTTCTGACCAGCGTATGCATGTGAGGCCAGTGTACGGTTTCACCCTTAATTAGCCTGCACTTTTATCCAAAGGAAATCCTCTGGGGAATCATTCGAACCGCGGATATGACAGGGGTGAGGAGTGTGGGCTAAATCAGAGCTTCTCCTGAGAAGATCACCACTGGCAGAACCAATATTTGAAAAAGAGAAGATCACTGATGAGCTATTAATCATTTCCTAAAAGATCCATCACCAACTTGACAATATAATCATGTCATGATTGTTCGGGGTGAGCAAAAAGGCAATTATGTATTTGCCGTCACGTGCAATAAGCACCTGTTGCTGTTCTTTTTTCAAGCATCTACAGAAGATTAAGCCTATGACTCTCATGCAATTTGGTTTCAATGGAAGAAAATAAAAAGTCTGCTTTGGGAGGTGAAAAACAAAACATGGAGGAGGTGGAGTGCAAACCAAAACAAGCAGGTTGATTTTTCCATTTGATAAGTGCAGAGTGGGAATTTTCCCTTATTTCCCAGTCCCGTGGCATGTGCATGTGCAAAGGTCAGGTTTTTCCAAAACGACAGTGTGTGTGTGTGTGTAGAAAGGTCAGATCTGGGTGAGATGCCTCTCACAGACTTTACACGTTTCAACTGCGCACTTTGGTTCATGCTTTTGCCATGTGTTGCATAAAAGTGGTGGGAAAGGGGTGGCTCAACACTGAAATCACTTCCAAGGGAAAGAAAATCTGAATTTTCTTTCACCAACCTCAAATTGGGGACACGGCCCCCAAAGAATTCACATGTTAATGCCACAATTCCATAATATACATTGATCTTTATGATTGCATATTGTAGTGATTGTAAATGTTGTGAATTTTGTAAAGGACGATTGGGCTTCTTGTGTGTGCCCACACAGTCTGTAATTAACTATTTATATTTTAAAACACGCCTATTCCTGACTGAATCAGAACTTTTGCAATAAGAATCATCAGACCTTGATACAGAAACCCCTGCACCCCTACTTCTAACGTCTAATTCTCTCTAGTGTTTTGCAAGCAGTTTGATTTTACTATTGTTCATAATGGATTAGCAACAGAAATGATAACAATTGGTAAATCTGATAAATCACAGACAAATTCATCCACATAAAATAATTAGTTTCATGTCGATAAAATACAAATTCATCAAAAATAAATATAAAATTTGTCCCCAAACGAGTCCACTGAACAGCAGTTCTCAAAGTATATATATATGTATATATGCTACTTTACACATACCACGGATTGGAGAAACTAAATTGAAACAATTCCATGCAACACAAGTGTTTTTGTTGTTAAAATAATCTACACATGTTGTGCATACTGTGTGTTAAGAAAATTCAGCCAACATCACCACTAATCTTTTGGATTTCATATTTAACTTGTAGCCTACCTTGGCCTCTTGTGCTGTGCGCAGATCTGCTCTACAGTCTTCTATTTGTTTATTTTTACGTTGAAAAACAAGAGGATAGTAACGATTGTGTGAATCGCGCCAATAATTCTGGAGCAGCCGTGCGCACATACACACAGTTTTACAACCGTGTCCGTCAAGGGAGAAAGTGATCTGGTTGAAATGCGCTCGAGAGCCCCGCCCATAGTTAGCATTGCAATGTGTTTGACGTTTGCGAACGTTCTTTGACGTTACCCGCCATTTCCACCAACTGCGGATCGGCTCCGCTGTGGGTCCCGTGATCTGCCGTCCTTCAACACCCACTCGCAGGGGCGTAGCACAAAATTCTGGGCCCTCTAGAAAGGTCTTTTCTATGGGCCCCTCCCCGCATCATTCTAGCATCTTTTTGGACTTCCTCACATGAAGGCCCTGGTACTCAGTCCCCTTCCCCCCCCCCAGTCCGATTCCCCTGCACACCAGGTCTGGATTTGTTGTGGAATCGGCTGCGGCCATGACTGACTGCTGAAGTCACCAAGAGGACCCACGAGATCTCACAAGTTCACGTATGATCGTGCGATGTAACAGGATGTAGTTTCTATAAACAGAACTGCAAAACAGCAAAACCCCTGACCTGTTGACTATAGGCCTGTCTCCGCCCATTATGACGTTTTCAAGGTGTAGTGCAAGGAAATATAATGCTAACCGGTTTTATTTTGTTTCTGTGTTTCGACTTCCTGTTCCGCACAATCTGTTGTGTGCTGAATTGCTGCGGAGCTCTCCGGCGTCCGGCAATCGCTGGAGCTAGGACGGAGCTAGGACGGGGCGGGGACGGGGCTGGGACGGAGCTAGGACGGGGCGGGAACGGGGCTGGGACGCAGCTGGGACGCAGCTGTTCTGCAGTCAGTGAAAACACACACATTGACTTTAATGGAAACCTTTTGACCTATTGCTCTGGAGTGGATCCACAGCCGCAGAAAACTATTCTGTTAATGGGATTTTGTTCAAATAAAGGTGTTGAATCAAATCACTTATCTGTCTGCTTTGAGAGGGAATGTAGCGTATATGCAGTAGGAACTAAGCCCCAACCGAGCCAAGAGAGCCATGATGCACTTGGTGAGAGTGTACCTCCCTGACAGCTCATAATATGCCCCGGCGAAGCAGGGAACAACAGTGCGTATGTAATTTGTCAAGGGGGAAGTGTGTCATGCATATTTGGGAGTTTGAATACTGTCTGCAGCCGTGAGAACCTCGCAGAGTTTGCATAATATTTCTTTATTGCCTGTGTCCGTGTCTTATGCCTCTGACTCTGGTCGGTCTCAGGCGTGGTGGGGCTCGGTCCTTAAACTTGGAATCAAACAGCGAGCACGCGGACTACTGCTTGGAGAGCTGCCTTGTTGACTCTGAATTTCCCCCAAGTGGCTCAATCAGAGTGGCTAGGCCTCTCACACACAGACACACACACACACACACAAACACACACACACACCTGTTATCAATTGGTTTTGCTTGTTTGATTTAAGAGTGTTTTATTTTTTGGTTGTGGTTGAAACTCAAATCAGTAAGTTACTCAAAATGGGGAATTAAATAGATAACTAGTAAAGATCTGAAAAAAGAACAAAATTAAAAATTTAGTAGGCATGCCCACAATAAAAGTTGGAAACCCCAAATATTTTAGATCATTTCCTGAGACTCTGCACATGTTCCACCCAGAAAAAAAAAAAATCGATAGTGTAAAAAGAGAAGTAGATAAACTGATGTGTAGCCTGTTTTATACGGTCTGTTTGTAGCATTGAGAGGCTTAAAGAAAACAGGCTCAAACTCATCAATAAATGTTTGTTTTTTTATCTAAATTTTGCCATTTGTGCACTGCCAAACATCACATTTTCTATGACTGATTGCTGTTATGGTGTGTTCCCAGCATTTCCATTACTTAATAAACACCTGCAAGAGCAGCTGCAGATGAGAAACATTTGTCTTTCACTTCAATTCACTTTAAAATGGAGCGGGTAAACCAGCAGTCACACGTTCCTTCGGTGCAAAATTGTTTTATGTGAGAAGAAGGTCTGGATTTTTGAAGAGTTTTGCTTATGGAATTGTGACCAAAATCGTTTATCGTATGCCACATTCTACATATTTGAAGGACTTTCACAGGACTGTTAACATGAGGACAGCATGCTGAGAGGCAGACACTCTTTAAATGAACTTCCCCAAGGTGTCACACATGAAACCTAACGAGGTGATTTCTGCACACCTGACAGGGAAGCTGAAAATAAGAAGGACTGGATAGGATTGGAAGGAAATCGCAGAAATGATGCAGCATACTTTTGGCAGAAAAATCCTGATTCAAGACTTTTATAAAAACCCATTTATCGAGTCACAAAAACCAAATAGCTTTAATGTAACTGATTTGTATTGCTTTAATGTTTTGTTTTTTTTTCTCCATAGGAACAGGTAAGCCATGACAATATAATGTAAATGATAAGCGCAAACAAAATCTGAGACCCTTTTGTACATTCATAGTTCACATTCATACAACAAGTCCCATCTGTACATCGGGGTCCCAGAAATCACTTCTTTTTCACTGAAACAAGGTAACTCTTGACTCAAAGCCAACAGGTAAAATGCCATTAATTTCTTTTTTTTAAATGTAGAGTACATTTATGTTTTGTTATTATTTTTCCTTCCAAATGACTACAAATGGCATCAAGCTCAATTTAAGTGCACTGTACCTCTTTGCTCTCAATCAAGCGCCACCGTAGGCTACATTCCTCCAGACGTTGTTGACACTGACCGTTAAAACTGCCAAAAATGTGATGATGCGACAATGCAACAAGTGTTTTTTTCTTCTTCTTTTTTTTTTTAAAACATATCAGGAAAAATAAGAAAAGAATAAATAAGAATAAATAAATCAGAGACTTTCAAGAGGGTCGGGAGAGACACCTTTGGCGGTCTGCCGAAGCCGAAGCTACGGAGCTTTAGCATCCCGGTGAGACGCGTCTGACGTCATTTACCTCCAGCAATGACACCCATGTGGAATTTTCTTTTGGTTTTGTGAATGTAAGTGCTTTGTTTACACACTTTACACAGCGGACCTTTTTTTCTCTCTTGAATAGGCGATGGAGGTGGACACATTTTTTTTTGCGTTGAGACACCAGCAAAAACAAATTCGTAATGAAAAAAAAAAAAAATTCCATGCTTTCGTCATCTGCAGCTGAATGTCTGGCTGTGTAAACCCGAGGGCCCCTGCGCTACTTACTGTTGCTGGCCAATGTAACACACATTTCTGTGTGTCCTGGCGGGTTGAACTTTCATAAAAGCTAAAGCTGAGCGAGGTGTGTGTAATGTGGAACACAAAAAAAATGGAAACGGACTAGCGGTTGAACGTAAAAAGCCACATACAGCCAGTCAGCATAGATGTAAATTGTTTGAATCTTTGGCAAAAAAAAATGATACTTGTAACTATGGGGTGCATACAGCTGTTTTCATATTGCATTTGAGGTTGGCTTCTGAACTTTTTATTCGTGCTTCCCTTTTTCTAAAAGATCTCAAGATCAGCTACAACGCATTTGCTTCTAGGAGCTCGTTTCAGCTGTTGAAACGCACTCAAAACGCTTCTGTCCATGCAAATCAGACGCTTCCATCCCATTCATGCCCTACCTCGTTCTGAGACAACGCAAAAAAAGAAAAGAAAAACATGACGAGGCGAAAAACAAAACATATACATGTACAAAGTAATGTACACCATATATTCAAACACATTTCAAAATCGTCAGACCTTGAAATCATTAGCCAAAATAAGTATATCTTTTTTTTTTTTTCCTCAACGCATTAGGTAATCTTCTTTATCTAGACTGTACAATATATGTATATATGAGTAATCATGAGGGACCAAAGCAACAAAAATAAATACTTTTTCGCTATGTCACCTTTCAAAGTAGTATATCTATGTACATTTATATCAATATCAATTTTCCTTAGCTTATTGTGAATGGTTGAGCATGTGTTCAACAAGCAGGCATTTGCGCACAGTGTGGAAACTCCTTTTTTTTTTTTTTTTTCCCCTTCTTCTTTTTCTTTGCCCTAAAAGGTATCTAAATTGAAATTTTAAAGACACTGTGGAAGGGAAAAAAAACAAAGACCGGACTGTCCTCGATACAGTGAAAGGTAAACCTGGCTCAAATGGACCAAAAATAAAAGAAAGAATAAGTAAAAATATAGCATCTCACCATCATGTGACTACTTCAACAAATGGGTTGTCTACTTCTTTTCAGGACTCATAGGAGAGTACAAAAATTGTTGTCTATTTCATGCAGTCTTTGACAATTCATTCAACCTCAGTGTCTACATGTTTTTAAAGTCATTTTTAGCACACAGCATAGAATGTTTTCAGTGATGTTGAATGTAGCTATGAGGGAGGAGGGTGCAATTCGGGACAACAACATGCATAAAGAACAGTGCATAGGTCCAGGTCATTGGGCCAGTCCCTGGTGATTTCCAGTGTGTTTCAGTGGCAGCGTCTATGAACAGATCCGCTACTGCAAGCAGTTGGTTGATGGGCAAGTCCATCGGGTCCAAGCCTGAACGAGTGGCGCCATCTCGTGGTCGCCATCCTCTCTCCGTCTGCCATGCTGTCAGGAGCTCGCTGATTCCAAGAAATCAAATGTGTTTGAGAGAGAGAGAGAGAGAGAGAGAGAGAGAGAGAGAGATCAGGCTCGGACCACGGGAGGCCGAGGTGATGCGAGTGTGCAACTGACACAAAGTGCAGTGACCTTTAGCGTGGCTTCTTTTTTGTTTTGTTTTGTTTTGTTTTTTCAAAGTCTGGTTTGCTATGCGCAGTTTAGATCAGTCGACGTTTCACTGCAGAGCCCTTTCCAACACACAACAGACCCAGAAATGACCGCTCTAAGGATTTCACAAGACTTTTTGTGGAAGGTAGAAGAACCAAGCTTAAAGATCAAGCTAACATGCATAAGGTCTTCAGACACTGTTTTGCTAAAAAGCCATCAAGGCCAACTTTTTTCCTGAAGACAAGTTCAAGAAGAAACCGTATTTCTTTTCTTTTTTTTTTTCTTTTTTTTTTTTGGAGCAACACTTCATCTTTTAAAAAGAGGAAATAATAATGGCTTAATAGCTACGTCATTCTTGCACTTGTATTGCAACTACCTTTGGTAAATCAATCAACAGAAAACGACAAACAGAAAACCCTGAAACGTACGAGTCCTTACGTGTTCCTCGACTAAACTCAGCATTGTTCCTTTAGTCTTTAGTTAGCATTTTCCTCCACGGGTTCCCCAGTTAGAACATGTTCTCCCTTCGATTGCCTTTATGTTTGCCACGTTCCCAGCTCCACACCACACATCCCCTAGCGCCACTCTGGATCCACGCCAAGTCCTTTTAAATAGAGACTCTTCCAAAAAAGACCGAGACAAACCAGCAAGGCAGAGAGAAAAAGAGAGAAACAAAAAAAAAACATAAAAAAAAACAACAGGAAACAGAACTAAGGACGTCATCGAGTCCTGGCGAAAAAAAGACACCATTGACGAAGGAAGATTTCAAAAATGGCCGCTGCCATTTGGACGTTAGGGGTTTCACCGCTTCATCATTTTGGAGGCGAAGCTGACGATGGCGGAGGCGGGCTGATCTGGGTCCAGCTCGGCGAACAGGTGGCTGACATTGTCTGTTGTGCTTCCTTGTTTCCTTGCCACGAATCCAAAAAGCCTGGGTTGGATTGAGACAAAGACATTGCAGTTAGTATTTGTCTGCTATTCTGGCACAACAATTACCTGAAAACGAATGATAATTATAGAAAGTATATAAACCTACTTCACGGACCCACCGCCTTCTTTGCCCCATCTATAGGAAGAAAATTATTTTTAATGAAACGAACAAAAAGTAGTTTTCAGTGATCGATATTGGGAGAAGAAAACAGGTGCTGAAGTTCCTTACTTTCTGTCCTGGGGATCGATGTCACAGTAGGTCACCGTGTTGATGGGATAGTGTCGTCTGAAGAAAAGTCTGCAGCAAGAGAAATGAAGAACACACACACACACACACAAGTTGGGTTTTTGTTCTTGGATGTCCTTTCACAACTCATCATCGAATCACTGTACGTAGAAGAACCTGCTCTACCGAAGACATCAGCACTGGTTGCAGTTTATTTTCTAAATGTATACATTTCAATTACCCTCGTTATGTAAAACAGCGCATGGTACTCTTTTCCTCTACCTACCACTTGAGACGTTCTACACAACTTGTTTTCTGTCCCTGCTGCATCTTTAACTACAGCTGAGAAAGCCTTTAGGTTTAAAGCCCCCCTCCGATTGGAATAATCCATAATCCTGTCCATAACTCTACACAACACCATGACAACACCCCTTCTAATAATATTACTAATATCCCGCTTGATTCTTGCTCTGCTTCAAACTAGATTATTACTAACTGATTATGATGTTTTCTCTATTGTACTTTACATTTATTTATCGTTGAGGACTCTCTCAAAAACGGGATGCTGCATCTCAAGGGGTTACTTCTAATAAATAGAATTTCAACAACAAGTTATCATAAGTGTTATTAGCGTTGTTCTGCATCTATTAAAGCCGCCATGTGTAAGATTTTCACAGGATTGAAGCATGTTTTCAGTTACTCTGATGGCATACAGTATTGTTGAGACAATCTGAGTGCACATTAGACTATATCTACAACGTTCCAGTCCCGGGATTGCTCCGGTGCCCACGGATGTCCTTCATTCGGCCAGATGTCCGTTACCTTCTGCTTTCTTTTTGCTGGCATTCTAAACTCTGGTGGATTTCTGAGGACTATGGTTACCTGGTCCTCAGATCTCTGCAGGGTAAATCCAGACCGCTAGCTAGACTATCTGTCCAATCGGAGTTTCCTGTTGCACGACTAAAACAACTTTTGAACATACACATACAAAACAAGTTCCTTCCCGAGGCGATTTTGCAGCGGCACCGCGGTTCCGTCCGGCGCTTTGCACCACCCAAGATGATTGTGATTGGTTGAAAGATCCAGGTGTGTAACGTGTCTAGTTGTTAATTATCAAAATCGGTGTTGCCCGTTCACAAACTTGTCATTTTTCCTGAATATTTACCACCACCATCAATTCCAACTTTCACTGCTAATGCTGCTAATGGGTATCGTCACTTCCCGCCCCCTGCAAGTTTTGAAGAAGGAAACATGGAGGTCCACACGTATTCAAAATCCAAATTTCAGGAACTGGAGTCTTCTTAGCTCACAAAAAGAAAAAGGCTATTTGAAGAGTGATGGCTACCGTAGTTGTAATATGTACTTTGAACTGCATGGCACGATAGAGCTGATTGCAATATATGATCTCAATGCTAGATGGGAGAAATTCTTTCACATTGGATTTTTACAGAGCAAGTTTTACTCCCATCCTGGAATGCTGTGTGGACTCACCAGATCCTCCTCCACAGCACCTTGGAAGAAGGTCTGGCAAAGCGAAACTAAGTGCACATCGATCCTTCAGTTTGGCTGCCTGCCACTGCGTCTTCTTCAAAATCACCTTGGGGTCGCCCCAGTAAGTAAGACTTTCTTTTTAGCAATCTTTTCCTCTTATTTGGTGTTTTTACCATCATGGTAGTAACTGCACTGGGTTTCATCTAGTCCTAAATTCTTCTTTTCTAATGGGAGTTTAAATGTGGGATAACACAATACCAAGGAAAAATCAGGAGCGCAGGTTTACGCATGTGGACTCACTTCCTCTGACTGTCGGTGAGCGTGATGCCTTGTGTGGACACTTTGAAGTGAACGGTGGTCGCGTCGGGCAGAGGGTTGGTCGCTAGTGTCTGACCGATCGCCTTGGCGATGGCCTGAGGGCCCGTGAGAGACTCCATGTCCACCGAGTTTATGTAGAAAACATTGCACGCTAGAGGTAAAGAACACAGAGACACAGTTAAACGAATAAAAGGGGAAAACGATGTGCATGCAGTTCAATGTAAGCGGATGGAAGTGTTTGTAAAAGCTTCCAATGATGACTGTTGTGTTAGTTAAGTGTCTCATGCACAGGACAGCTGGTAACTAGATGAGCAATTAACTAGGGGTGGGAATCTCACGATTTGATTCAGAGGCCAACAATTTGATTCTAAACCCGTCACCGATGCATCTCCATGCAACAATTTGTTTATGTACATTTCCATGCATATATTTGCTGATAAAGTAGATGAACAGCCAATACGGGTTTTGACTAATTGTTTTATGTACTGTATGTCTAATTAGATCATGTGTATATATACCAAATGTTGGCCTTTTTAGAGTGTTTTTTATGCACTTTTGCCTACACTCTAAGTTGTTGTCCATTATCCCAAATTTGATCATTAACTTATCAGAAATGAGCATGGAATCCTTCTAGAGAGAATCACGATGCATCTAAGAATCGATTATTTTTCCCACTCCTACAATTGACTAGGATTCTCAGTATATATTGTGCATGCGTTTCACTTTCACTTAGATTTAACTGTCTCTGTGAGAGCAGTAGGGCTGGGCGATAGGTAGAAAATCCAATATCATGATATTCTTGACCAAAAACCTCGATATCGACATTCTAGGGTTGACAATCGGTGCTTTAACAAAGTTCAGAAATGTCCATAACTTTTCTGTAATGCAGCCTGTAAAACCAGGAAAAAACACCACTTATGTCATATCATGACAGTACAAAATCCAAAATCAAATACGATATCTAGTCAGATCACAATATCGATATGATATCAATATATTGCCCAGCCCTAGAGATCAGTATTCACCACATTCACATTCAGTCAAAGTGCATGATGGAGCAGAGCAGAGCAGAGCAGTATTTACCATGGGCGTCCTCAGGAACCTTCTGAACTGTAAGGTAAAGGTTACAATGTGTGAGCATATTACGGATTAATGAAAGGTTTGTAGAAACCATAAAAATGTGTTGGGATTTGCAATAAATCTGGTTTTCATAGATTACTTATTGTTCATTCTTTGGTTTGGAAAGTCAACTTAATACTCAATAAGCTGTTGTTACATGGCAATGCATTTAATCAGTACTCTATCTCCTGCATTAATATTCGTTTCTGTTTTTATCTCATTCATAAAGTCCCTGTTACTCCATGAAAAGGCTATTCATGGATGCTTTCTGATGTAATGAAGAAGCTGAATTGGCCAACGGACACTGTAGGACTATACACCTGTTAGACGCAGCTTACCTGCTCCCTGCTTCAGAAGTTCAACAACTGGATCAGTCGGTGTGGCCAGCTCCAACGCCTCTTCATTTGGGTCTGTGAGTGACAGAATAGAGAATAACAGGAAAGATTATTAACATGAATAGAAAGCAACACACACACCATTTGCTTCATCTCTTTTGTGGTGGTGTGGGAACTACTTCCCCCACAGTTGAAAAAAGATGTTGCCTGTGTTTCCTTGGTTGCAGCGGTTTAACATTTACACTGACTTTTGGAGCCAACTGATGTGTTTTTGCATGTTTATTGAAATCTACAGGGACAAAAAGATGGTGCTCGTGTTCACGTGGTGCAGTGTTAAAATCTAGACGGATTTTTTATGTTTGTTGAAAATACAGAGAAACAAAAGAAAACGTAGTTTTTGGGACGTTAAGGGCAGTTATGTAGGAGATAGTCTTTATTTTACCATAGACATAATCGGTCTTCCAGACATCTTCTTTTCATGTTCCATAGCATAACAACACATATAAAAAAACACATCACATTAGGACACGCACATAGACGCATCAAATTTCACACATCAAAACTGGTGGCGGTATTACAGTTGGTTCAGCACTGTGATGCGGTTGAATTAGGCGTTAGTCCAGTTTAGTGCTCTGTATCTGTGACTGGATGGATTTAGGGGACGGTCTGTGTCAGCTGCTGTTGTGTGTGCTAGGCGTGTGATGGCTGTGTCATTCATGTCTGATATACCTGAGTTTTGTCTTGCGTATTGTATGTATCATTGACTTTAAAATGTTTTGTTCTTATCAGATGGGATGTGGTATTTTATGATTGTCCTCCAACATAGCTGTGGATCATCAGACCACGTCACCCAACTTCTACTTGTCTTGAAAAAGAGAAAGGTCCTTGTGACCAAAAGGTTGACCGACTAAATAAACCAAATTGCAGGTGGGAGTAAGTGTGTGTGTGGAATTTTCTCTCTTTTTGAAATAAATTGCAATTAACGGCATTAGCATTCAGCCAAGAACTGGAGTGAGAAGCTGACCTTTGGCGGGGATCATCAGCTTACAGGGCAGAGCCAGCGGAGTCATCGAGTGCTGGTACACCAGAGCGGAAAGACAACCTACAAACACAAAAGGAATCTTTCTCTTAATGTGGATCACTTTATTATCAAATGAAATGCTGATCTACAAGACCGGAGTCACAAACAGAGCTATAACCTTACCGAAGTAGGGCTCGTTGGGGCAACCCTTCAGACGCACGCCTTTGGGGCTCGTCTCAATCAGGAAGTGCCTCACCAGCTCGTTAGTCATGTCACCAACTGGGAAGAAATATTAAGATGGGAGCAATTGATACACCAAGCTATTTTTGATACACCAAACTATATTTTTGCATGACGTGTATTCAAACCTTTTATCTTTCTTCCTATTTTATATATGTATAATGCTGCTCTCAGGATCTGTGCACCACTATCCCCCCCCTCTCTTTTTTCTTCTTCTTCTGCACTACATGTATTTAATATTTTTTATATTTCGTGTTGACACTGTAAAGGGGTTGCTTCAATCTCATTGTACAGGTACTCCACTTGTGTAAAATGACAATGAAGGCATTCTATTCTATTTTATTCTACTGTTTTTAAAAGTCTGATACTGTTTCAATATAAATCTTCCATGCTGCCATTCTTTACCTTTTTTGTTCTGCTGGATGGTCGGAGGGGGGCAGGCCACCTTCATGGCCAGGCCGTAGGCTCCGCGGAAGGAATGGCTGTCCCTTATGATGAACGCCCCGGGCTCCCTGTCCTTCAGCACATTAATGGCTGAAAGAAAGAGAGACCAAGGAGGCAAATACAGGGATGAGAAGAAGAAGAAGAAGCAGGAGGAAGAAAAGATTGAAAAGAATGAGGCAGACAGGGAAATGACCAGAGGAAAACAAAACGAGGGGCATTGATTTATGGACGAGAGGACATCAAGGGAATAAACAGAAGGGCAGAGAAGATAAAGGTGGAATACACATTCTAGTGTAGAACGGCTGTCGTTGCTTTTTTACTCTCTTTCACTGCGATCAATAAATTCATAGCGGTGGGTTGATTGAAATATCTAACGCTCACCTTGCTCCCTGGTGATGTCTGGCTTGTACCAGTACTTTGAAGTGTCCTGGACAAACTTGACATTCATCTTAATGTCTGGATAACCATCTGTTTGGACCAAAGAGACGGGGGAAATGAGAACCAGAAGGACACAAACATTCTGCGTGGTAAACTCTCACAACTTGTTTCAGCATCTTACCATATATGGACTTTGAGACGTCGGGGAGGGTGTGCGTGCCAGACAGGTTTGGCGTGCTGCTACCGCTGACCGGGGTGGGCGTCAGGTTCTTGTTGTCCGTCCTCTCTGCGTCACCGCTGGACATGTGCCTCTTCTCCGGCAGCTGTGGGGAGACGGGGAAGGCAGGCGTAGAAAGAGGTTGGGCGCTCCACTGACGAGAAGCAGCACCAAGCTCATCGGGCGTGCTGTGGCCGCTCGCCGCCGTGCGGCGCCCCATCAGGGGGCTGGGAGGCACACCAGCGGCTGCTGTTTTAACGTTTCGACCAATCAGAGGGCTGGTGGGGACGCCGGCTGGAGAAGGGTGTCTGCCCAATGAGGGGCTGGCTTGACCCAAGCGTCTCTGGAGGGCAGGGCTAGGCGGTGTGTTGGTGGCCACGGTGCGATGGAGGGTGTTGGGGCTGCCGGGGATGGTGTGGACGCCCATGATGTTGACCTGGGAGCCCTCGGGGGAGGCGGGTCTGTGGGGGTAGGAGGGGACAGGGCTGTGTGGGGCGCCATCCGAAGAACCAATCCTCCTTCTACGGAGAAAAAAAAGCAAAATTAGATTTTTCTTTTTTTTCATCTTTACTTTGTATCAAGGGTCAACCTCTTTACATTTCACAACAACATCACAACCAATTAATGAAATAGGCGACTATAAACAATATCTGCATGTCCTTACTGATGAGACACTTTGATTTAAAATGACACTGGCTTTGTCCAGGCTTGGCAGCTCCTTTTGCTCATAAGAAACTGTTGATATGCAGATTGACTATTGGGGCTCCCCTTTTGCAGTTGCACATTGAAACGACATGCCAATCTGATACAGAGTAGTAACTGGACTTTTCTTTTTTCCCCACTCACCCATCAGCGCTGTGGATGGGACTACTGGAGGAGAGAGGAACGTTGAACGGATGTCCTCTAGAGTCCACAGAACTGCGATTATCTGAAGATCACAGAGCATCAAAACGCACACAAACAAAGAAGCACACACACACACATAGACACACACATAGACACACACACACACACACACAAAGTTATGCTCAACTTAGTGTCATTTAATTTTGTTGTTGTTGTGCACAACCAAATGGGATGCAGTTATCAGACAAAAAGTTGGAGTGACAGAAGTAGGAAATTATTCAAATTTCATTCTTAATACAACAAAGATTCTGAGGAATGCTGGGATGCACAACTGAAAAGGAAAAACATTCGGTTGCAGTGAAGCTCGTTTGTTGAAAAAACAAAAAACTGTGCCGGAGACTGTGTCAGGAGACTGTGCAGGTGTCGGATGCAGAGACGCTGCCCTTACCTTGCTCTCCATCATTAGAATCAGAGTCTGACAGCAAGAATAGATAGGAAGCAAGAGAAGAAGAGGAAGATGTGTGGAAGAGGAGGAGACAAGGAGGACAAATTTGAGCGCAAAGCAAGAACTGGAGGGTGTGTGTTAAAAGCTGTCAGCATTTAGTGGAAGCGTTGAATGAATGAATAATAACAGTTTGGAGCACCAGAGGGCAGCACACACTAACAATCCCAGTGCTAAAGCCAATTTCTGCTCACTCAGCTACACAGCTACAGATGTATGATGCAGTGATCTTGCTCTGTCTCCTGCACAAAGCTTCTGACTATCTACTCTTCTTCGTTTTGATCCTCTTAAGTTGCTTTAAGGTTGTTCATTACTTTAAACCCACTTTGTTTGAGATATTAAATACATCCATCTCTTTACTGATGCTGAATGATGTGTACACTGAACCAAAACTGGGCATCTTTGGAAACTTTGGGATCTCCATGAGAGAAATATCTGCTTGTTAAGAAGTTTAAAGAAGTTGAAAATTGGATGACATCTACATATTGGAGTATATGTCTGCATTGTACTTTTAAAATGTCATGGATTATAATGGATCACCCAAGGGGAAATGTACAGGACATTTACTCAAATAAAGAGGGGGAAATAAAAATCATACATAATGTGTGTAAACTGACCTGATCCGCCCGGGTGATGGGGCTTCAGTCCCAGTGCTGACAGAGGAGTCTTGGTCAAACCTGGAGGAGAGCGAGCTGCAGGGCAAAAGAGAAAGAAAGAAGAATGTAAAGGAATGTTACAATAGAACATATCCCACTATGATGCCAGTAGGAGGAGAATGGTACATTTAGGCCATGCAAGGATGTAAAACAATCAATGTAAGGAATAAAAGAAAAACATTTTTCACTTTAGCATCAGTACAATGCTACATGGAGAACATTCTATGGTGAAAATAGTAAGGTCTGAGGTCAGAGGGCCCATTAACTAGATGTATATCTCTTGCCTAAGTAGTATAGGACCAAAGGAGTAAAGCTAGAGTGATTTTTTCCCCATGTTTCCACATGACATAGATGATGTCGATATATAAAGTACAACAGGTATTTGCTAAAAGAGACAATATTCAAAATTAGAAGTACCTGAATTATTTCACATGCAAATGTCAGGTATCGCCTATAAATATTTAATATTCTTATTTGTAGCCCCTTTTAAAAAAAGAAAAGAAAATGAAACTGCACAACTGACCCCAAACTAATAACTAAGGATGTAGCTGAAAATGAGTCAATGAGCATCCATCCACAATACACATGTAGTCATGAAAATGTAATTTAGAGCATGCTGCGACCCAAACAATGACCGGGTCCAGGTTAGGTTGTGGCCAGATGAGTCCACAACACTGGATGAAGGTTGAAGAAGGAGTTATATTAATGTTGTCATGCGTGGTGAAAGAATTGAAAGTCATCCAATAAACTGAGAAGTTACTTCCAAAAGAAGATGCCATTGATGCCAATAAGGAATCTTAACACACTCAGTTATTGCTACAAAAGTAACAATGTGGCATAATACATTATTTTTTTTAAGGATTAGATCCTTTATATTGCAGGTAATGGACATCCAGCACTTTGGAAGTGAACTCTTCATTTAGTTAATCCTCCACTTACAAAAGAATCCACATCAATAGCATGACAGGGATTCGGGGCACAAGTAGTGCTTAAGGTGGCATGGGGAGGGGTGAGAGGGGTAGGTATGAAGGCTTGTGCCACAGAGCAGATTCTTACTGCAACAGCTGTGTGTGCTCAGGACTGACTGCAGGAGAGGGGGCAGGGCTGGTTTACAAAAGTATCCTCATGGTCAACGCAATCTGTCCCACAAGCCCTGCTGAACAGGGTGGTCGCTGTCTGGAAATCTAATAGATATGTCTCCAAGGGTTTGATCGAATCAGTAGTATATCTGATGTATAATTTTGAAATGTCAAAAATAAACACGGACAAAATCATGAACAAAAAAACATTGGTGCTACGAGAATCCAAGATACCCGACAACACAAGGCTGCATACAGTGGTCATGCAACAGTGGTCAGAAATAAGAAAGGTTTGCATCTATATACTGCTGGAAACAAGGAATATGTGTATCTTATGCTGATTGGCTGGTTGCAAATAAGCCATCAACATTGCAAAGAAAGAAAAAAAAACAATAAAAACTACTGCAGTCTAATTGCTATAATAATTCACACGTTACTTATGATACAATATTATTTAACTTTAGTCAATTGTCCATATTTCTAAGTATTGGATTGAACACATTTTTAATAAAGAAAATGAAATAGTAGACAAGAGAATAAGGAGAAGAACCAGTGGAAGAAGGTAATTATGTAATTTCCTTTCACTTCACTTGACATTTGCCCTCTCTAAATTCGCTTTCCAAGGAAAGACATGACAGAATGAAAGTTCCCCTTGTCATTCAAAAACATGTGTTGAACACTTCATGTTTTGCCTGAAGCAAATTCAAAATTAGTTTGAGTGCTGTGAAATGTGCACTACCACTTACTGCTGTGTATCTTAAAGTGCTGCCCTTCTAACTCATCATTCTTCACAAATTTAGTACAAATAATTGGTTTGCAATCTTTTTATGTAACCATGACTGAAGTAAGTAGTGCAGCTGTGTGTTCTCATGTCGCCCCTGAACACAGCTTAGTTCAGTGGAGGAGAGAGTCCACCCTATGCAAAACATAAAGGGTCACTAACTGCAGCATATAGATCTTCTAAACCCCCAAATGTCCTCAGTGTGCTGCAGGACTCCTCCGCCAGTGATGGATCAATCCTTCACTTTCATCCTGCTCCTGCTGAGCGTGTCTGCAACATACAGTACAGTATGTCTACATCGAGGAGAGAAAGACGTGGCATGAAGCCCAGGTGTACTGTCGGCTGTTTCACACAGACCTGGCTCCTATCAGAAATACACACGACGCAGGCACGTCTTCGGCGGCTTGTCGACGGCACGTCTAAGTACATCTGGATAGGCCTGGGAAGGAACTCCACAGACACAGAAATGGACGTGGTCAGGAGGTGGAGCGGTGTCCACATTTTTCTGGGCAATGGGTCATTCCGACAATGGACCAAATAAAGACTACGGTTTAATTTATAACTATATACGTGGCACAATGCAATACTGGGCTATGAATTTTTCTTCTTCTGTTACAGCGTGGTCGTGGGGAGGAAGAGAAAGACTTGGGAGGAAGCTTTAGACTACTGCAGGAAGCATCACCGCGACCTGGCCAGCGTGGCATCTCGACACGGAGATACTGCTGATCCAGAACAAAAATGACACAACGGCACACGTCTGGATCGGGTTGCGTTTCTTTCCAGGGAGCTGGCTGTGGGCGGACAGGCAGCTGGTGAGTTACAAGGCCTGGGGTCAAAAGGGCAAACCTGCATGTCCTAAAGCCAAGATGAAGAGCGCGGCCCTAAAGGCGTTGGGAGGGACGCAGAGTAACAACGGTACAGACTCAACACTAACACTGATTCTGCAGTGGGGAGAGGGGCGGTTCCTCTAATTATATAGTAGGTTTTGGAGTAAAAACCGCAGCTCATTATGGGCTGTATATTTATGAAGTGCTGTGGCTGCAGATGTAAGAGAAAGTGAATGGGAGGATTGTGACTATGAGGAGAGACTCAATTTTTTTGCTCCAGTAACTATCAGTTAGTATTTATTGATGTATTAGTTCACTTGTTGTAGCTCAACTTAAACTGCATTCTTGACTGTTTATGTTATGTAGTTTGCTCTTACAGGTCCTGATTTTTTTTTTGCAGTTTGTTACTTTTATATTTTGGTTTGATCACGTGCTTTTGTGCTGTATTTGATCATGTTCTTGCTATTTTGAAAATGTGTACAAAACAAAATCAAAAGTTGTTGTTGATCTCATTATGCAATTCTTTCCTGGTTTTTCTTGGTCTTTTTTTGATTTACATTTTTTTTTTACAAATAATAAAAACACAAAAAAGAAATTAAAGTCAGTGTTTAGAGGATTGGAGAGTGCCCCCCAGTCTGCAGGCAGGGTGAACCTACACATGTTGAAGTACGGAGTCTGTGGCGACACAGGAAAGCTGGGGGTTTGGGGGGAATTCTCACCACCACCTCCAAAGATGGGACTGTCCCCATCGTCCTCAAACGCCTCCCGGTAGCTGTGTATGGTACCCTGGAAGAAATGAAGAGGGGGCAGATTTTCACACAAATACCAGAACATCAATTTAGACATCTAAACTGTCACACAGGTCATGTGAAATTGTAAAAATGGGTCCAAATCACAACGCAATGTATGCAAATGAGGAACATCCTGCCATGCAATAATTTGCAACACAGACATCAAAACTCAAAGTGTCTCTTGAAGAGTATTATATGGAAATTGCACCTGCACTTTAATCTGGTTTGACACACTTAAAACTGAATGCTGACCTCTCTGGGTCTTCCTCCGGGGTTGAGAGCCAGATTGTGGGCAAAGTCTGGTGAATCCACCATCGACATGTTATCATGGCTGCTCTGGTACTGTCCCTCACTGGTGGTCCGACGTCGACCCATCTCCTGCGTCACTTCCGGGGTCATTCCTCTGGAGCGAACCCCTGAAATCCCCCCCCGAAAACTCATTATGTAGAGTTGTCAACCGTCTGTGACTGACTCACTAGGCTTTTGATTTTGCATTTGCAACAGCGTGGGATTATTTATTGTTTTCTGAGATTGAGGATTTTTTGTTTTTGAGAAGATAAACCATCAAAAGTGGAAAAGCAAACTACACATGAACATTCAGAACAATGTTCTTTTAATCTCAGCTTTGTGCGCTCAGCTTAGCTGGTGTGTAGGTTTAATCTCCACCGTTAAAAGCAAAGCCGGGACATAGCCTTCATCAAGACAGATAGACAGACAGAGAGAGAGACAGAGAGAGAGACAGAGAGAGTAAGAGAGAGAAAAAAGAATGAATTATGTAATGAAAAAAAAGTTGAAAAAATGTGGGAAAGGAGAAATAAAAACAAAACAGGAATTGATGACAAAGTGATCATAAAACAGCTTAAACAATTAAAAAAAAATAGTTGGGAAGCAGGGAAAGATTTTACAAGTGGAGGAAATACATTGAAACAAAGTCAGAAAATAAAGGCGAGGTATGGACAAACCAGAGAAGGAAAAGGAGCGATGGCGGTCAGATTGTTGCGATGTCATGCTTTCACTGATGCCCCGAATACGAGCGTTGTACTCTGTTCCCGGGTAGGGAGGTCAGGGTGGTGGATGGAGGGCAGGAAGGTGGAGGAGAAAGGTGGAGGAGGAAGGTGAGAGAGGTGCAGTGGAAGAAGCAAATGTTGGGAAGGGTTGTCCATACAGCGGAGAGATGGATTAAACAGAAAAGGAGAAGACATATCAGAACAGAAATGGATCTAATGAAAGTGAAGAGAAAATGAAAAGATATCTGTCAAATGAGATGAAAACGCGTTCATAGTCCAATTCATGTATTTAGCTGCAAGATGAAATGATTTTTAACTGTGGGGTCAATGATGATGTTTAAAAATTGTTTTAAATTGGGGGAATTTACAACTTCTTTCCACTGGGGGCGCCTGGGAACATCCATGGATGCAGACAATGCATGGAAGCTGAAGCCTCTAAAAGCTTTGGCTATTCTTACTCTCATCCCCATCTCCAATATCACCAGCACTGCTTTATTTCAGCTGCAGAGCTAATTTTATGACTACAGGTCATTCCTCTGGCATGGCAACCCCATGATGAAAGCTGCACTGCTAACATGCTGATTGAGAGTAAAGATGCCTTGAGCTGAGGTTGAAACTTTACCAAATTAACTCTAAATACACTACAGTGTCCAATAGAGTGAGCCGTGTCAGCATTTTGGATGCACACATGTTGTATGTATAATTTTAGGGACCCTACGTATGATGTTAGCCTATTTACAAAACAGTAACAGCAGATTAAAGCTTCATACTCTCAAAGCATAATGCACTGCTTTAGAGTTTTTATTTTTTAATTACCTCCATTTTTTTCCATTTGTTTCATGATGAAAGGTAAATTAACCTGATCTAATTAACCTAGTGTTACTAACTAAAATGAATATCCCGTCTGCATTTGTTTTCACAGTTACGTTATTGTTGCATGGCAATCTCCATTCAGATAATAACTCTAAGCCTTACCGGCGATACGGTGAGCCACCAGGCCCTCCAAGTTAAGCGTCTCCTCCTCTGCTTCTTGTTCTCTGGGCAAGGATGAAGAAGACATATCCTTAGGTTGGGGGGTGAGTGCAGGGAGAGGAGAGGAGGAGGCACTGTAGCCCGGATAAGGAGACGATCCCTGCAGGTCCGGGGAGTGGGAAACCACACTGCCTTGGTAAGAGTTCACAGGCTTCACTGGCACCTGTTGGTTGAAATTAGCGGAGGGATCTGTGGAGTAGAGGTGGGCTGCTTGGCGTGTTTGGAGGTAGGGCTCTGGGGTGTGTGTTGGGGTGGTGTTTTGGTGTTGGTAGGCGGCGTTGGACCTCTGGGGAGAATACGCCGGGGATTCCATCACGGGGCTCTGGTTGGGCAACGTTGAGACTCTCCCAGTCGACCGCAGTGGCTGATGAAAGGAGTTGTTGACGGATCCAGAGTTGTTGAAACCATGGATGGCAGAGTCTGCTTGGTATGAGGGTCTTGCAAGGGTCTGTGAGAAGGGCACCTGGGAGGAGTTGAGGCTGTTCTCCCCAGGAGGCGCACTGTGGGACTTGGACATGTGGGAGTTGATTGGGTCCAGGTCCAGCATGAGCATGTTGAGTGCCTCAATGGACTGCTCAATGTCCCGCTGCGAAGCTGAATTGGGGAAGTGGGGCAAGCTATGGGTTGACTGAAGAGGAGGGCCAAACGGATCATCTGGGAGGCTATACTGGTGCCAGGTGTTGAGACCTCTTTGAACAGCCTCTCGACTACTGGTGCTCCTCTCTGGGGCTCTGGGCATTAGTTTAGGGTTAGTCTCAGGGCTGCTGGCTGGTGGATTCCCAAAGGACTGTGAACGGTACATCCCTCCTCCGTTCTGGTAGTTGTTATATCCCCCCTGTGGTGATGCAGAGTCCACAGACCTCTCTTGCATCGTCGTGGACGTACGTGTTCCATGCACAGGCATCTCGCTCAATTTTTCCCCAAGAACAACTCTCTCAAGGTAGGGTCGGTCGTTCTGCCGGCTGTTAGGGGTCGGTGATTGATAGTAAAGGTCAGCCGGTGTTGCCTGGCCTTCTAAGGATGAGAGTGTGCCCAAGCTGTCCACACTGTTACCCTCTTGGCTGTTGGGCAGCTCGTCGTCTAGAATATCTGTTTCACGCTCCTCTGTTGAAGGGGCCCCAACTAACCTGGTGTGGCCCCCGTTGACGTGCACTTGCGCTGGAACCAGGTGCCGGACACCTCCTCCTGGACTGGTGGACGTGGACAGGTAGTCTTGACGTTGGTAAGTTGGTGCTTCTAGGCCACTCAGAAGCTGGTCGAGCTCTCTTTTTTCCTGTGGGCTGAGCGGTGGGTGGGTCGCAGTTGGGTTGTTGTGGTTCACGGGGCCATGCACGGACTGGCTGTGCTCATCAGTACGATCAGTCTTGACAGATGCGGTAGAGTTGCCTGAGTCGCTGCTCACGGAGAGGGTGTGGTCGACAGCAGGGAGGGAGGCGTGGCCGGTCACAGGAAGGGTCTGGTCAGTGGTTTGGAGGGGATGGCTGGGGTGTTGTAACGAATTCTCTGCATTGGTCAAGGGGTTTTCATGGACCGGGAGGTTGTTGATGGTGACAACTCCCTCCAGGGAGTCTTTCTTGCGGACCCGGGCATATAGACTTCCATCAAGTGGACCTTGGGTATGACCAGCATCTGAAAGAGACATAAAGAGACGTATACTGAAATGACTCAAGTATTCCATATTTTCATGCAATACCCACCATAAACAGAATCAAAACATCGAAAAAGTGGGACATATTTGTCTCTTTTAAACTGCAGATGACTCGAATGAGAACAAAACCTGCTTGAAACCTGCTTCAATCATATTGTCTACACAAACAAACTAGGTAAATTAAGTTTTACTGGCTCCAAGCTTCAAGTCACATTTGCATGGCACAGAATCATTTACATTACAAGCACAGTGACCCCCCTATGCATCTGTCTTTTATGACCCTGAGCATGTAGCTCAGCCACCAGCAACATAGCCACTCCAATCCTATTAATAGCCAATTTGCAGTGCTGAAGCCCCTGTTACATCGCCTCAGTGCAGGCCTACATAGTCTGACGTGAACCATGCCGGCTCCAGTCCAACACACTGAAATAGCTGGTGTATGTGAGCCAGTCAGAAAACTGTACTGAGAGAGCATAAGCTGTCTTCAAGTTGATTTCTGGCTGCTGAATCATGCTGGCAAAGCCAGACTGACATGATTGCCTACATGTTGCACAATCAAAGTATATATTGAATAATTTCACAGGAATGGACCTATTTTCATGATCTGTTTTTGGTGTGTTAAGTTTGTTGCAAATGGGGCAAGGCAATATTTTAACTCAACTAAAAAACTGCACCAAAGTATTTTGGCTTGGCTGTTCTCCAAATAAAGAAATGATGAGTTACTTTACATATGACAAACTTTCCAACAATAACACTAGGTGCCATGCAGTCCTTCAAAAACCAAGGGAAAGGGAAAGGAAAAGTATAAAACTTTTGGACACTTTCTAACAATTCCAACAGCAATTAAAAACATTAAGCATGGGGAAAAATCTGTTTATAGTATCAGAAACCTACTTGAAATTTCTTCTCATGTGTTATTTGAAGGTCCTTGTTGAAAAGTCATATTGCAACCATTGGGAAAATACCTAATTCTTTTAAAAAGGTGAAATGTTGAAAACAGAAAACTAAACTTATTTGTGGCATGTGAACACATAAACAGAAGTCAGGCACAGTACTCTAATTCACACAATGCGCACTTCAATTATAGGCCAGGGCACTATTTTAAACTGTAAAACACTATACTTGCTTCCACGAAACGCAACAATCACACGTGCAACAGGCTTATTCTGTGGCAACACTTGCTTACAAGAAGAAGATAATACATCAATACTGGCTTCCCGTATCCAGTATACATTTGCAAAGCGATACGCGACATATACATGACCGTGGCTGGCTCATATGTGGGATATTCCAAATTGAGCGACCCCCTGGGACAGATGGTGAATCACTTGGACCACAGCTATTTCAAAACCCATGTCAACAACAGCTCACAGGCACAGTAGCAACCAGAAGGAGAAAGGCAGGCAAGGAAGTTGTAAACACAGTTTGCTCCTGTGGTTGTTTTTAATGAGAGCACAGGAAATAACATTATGAGAGTCAATAGCAAGGAGTTGGGTTTAATTTGTGAGGAATTGCACTTTAGTCCAAAGCCTTTTGAGGCAAAGGTATCATTTCAATTTCAACAAATTTTGTTACTTTGAAGACCAAATAAAAAAGCTTAATCATTATTTCTTGCCATCATACAACCAAATCTGGATATTACTTGACTTCTTTTTCCAAAACTCTTCAAATCACAATCACATATCTATAACAAATAACAAACTCAGTAGGAACATCCTCCTTACCTGTACTGTAGGTCAACCCTCAGAATTCTCAATAAATCATGACATATGTCCTCTTCTTCAGTCAATTACACTGCGATCAGAAAGCAACATTTCAGTCTGTACAGTCCTATTCAGTCCCTCTTAGTGACTGAACTTTCTGCCTCTGGACTCCTTCTCTTACTGTCCCTGTCCTCTCTGATTCATGTCCTCTCATCACCCAACATGTGCCTTACTGGAGCGAGGCGGGGCCGTACCACTGAAGCGGCCGAGAGGGGTGAGCTGGCACTCTGGGACAAACTGTGACTGTTCCCGGCAGCGGGGGAGGGACTCTACCACTGCCAGTACCACCGCCTCCCTGCTGCCCGTGAAGCAACATCGTGTCAAATAAACTACAGCTCCCACATCATATGTTTGCCGAGGACTGCAGCACCCATGCCTGGTGATGTCATCAGAGGGGATCCCCTCACTTAGGGTCAGGTTTTACACTCTTTTTGCAAAATAAGCTTTCACTGCAAGGCATAAATCCTTAATAGCTGGATTTTTATTACTTTTTAAGAACTTGGATGTAAATAATCCAAAGTATTTTCCACCGGCTTTGCTCCGTCTGTCTTTTACACTCTCTGTCTCTCTTCCTGACCTTTAACAGAACAGGGAATGCCCTTATTCTAGTTGATAAAAGCTGATCTTTTAGTGCTCTGTGGCAAAAACGAAACAAAACGTTTGCCAGGGTGACACTTTTTCCAGCTGTCGGTTAACCCCATCCCGAGGTTAAATAAGGGGAGCACTGTTATGGGACATGTCTAGATAGCTCATAGAAGAAAAAAAGGAACCGACAAAACACAAAATGCACAAAGTAACATTTTTGGAGTATGAGTCCCAATATGTTGCTGCAACACCATAATTATAATTGTGTTACCAAGAAACATTTTGGTTTATTTTTGATTTGGTGTCTCAATTATGTACCCACTGTTGGGGATGTTTCCTAAAATAGTTTCCACTGTATCGTCAATCTAAACCGGCACCTTTTAAGATGACGTGCCAGATGGTTTGTCAACACAGAACCATCTGAGCCGTCACTGAAAAACGTTTGGAAAAGGGCTGGCACTTTCAAATAATACATGCCTAAACACCGGCTGTAGCTGCCAGTAGCTCCTCACAGGACGCTTATTGGTTCGGTACGTCAAACACTTCAGAAGTCAAGATGGATTTTCGTGTGAGATGTGATCCCGGAATTCTAGCTTGATGTTCCAGCGGCCATGCAAGGTAAACCAACTTTAGCTGATATTCTAAATCCAAATCAACCAAACAAAAACACGTTGTTTTGTACATTTCTCTATTTATCTAGTTTAAAGTGATTTGCAAATTCACCAAAACGCTGAAATATGTCTAATTTAATCAATTAGTTGCAAAGAATTCTTACATCCAACAGAACAGAATAAAGTGGAGACAGAAATGTCCCAGGAGGGACTGACTCACAGTTAAGGATCAATCGTTTAGGCCAACATGTTTGAGTACTTTTTAAAGTGCTTCTAAAATTGGAAATTTGAACATCTATATTTCCATGACAACAGGGGAAACCCTATCTGCTAAGGAGGATTGAGTGATACAACCAAAAGCTCCATAACCGATACTGAATAGGTCTTTTTTTGATCTTACATTAAAATATGAACAGTGTGATCAAGGTATGTCCGACATACCAAAAATATATAACACTGCATCACTTGCGGTAACTCATCATTATCAGAGAGCTTCAGATCTGAGTCCAGACCTCCAGTCTGGCATTAAATCCAGTCACTGGCACACAAACAAGAATCTCTCCATCTGAATAGAACAAATATCTTTCTTCTGATGTGAATGAATGGCTGCAGCAGATCCCCAAAAAGATCGGTTGAGTCACCAAGGCTTGGCTAACACAAATAGCTAACAACTTGTTTCCTACTGTGTTTAAAGAGTAACATGCCTTTCTCTCTGCTTCATAGGACAAAGCCAAACTTATCACAACTCATTTACATAGTCAATGAAATTCAAATCTGGCTCAATTTAACAATGTCCCTGAGGGGATTAATAAAGTATCCTGATCCTGATTCTGAAGAAGTATTTGTACGTAAAGTACTAAGAACGTGATTGTTAAACTTGTCTGTCTTTCTCTCTCACAAACACACACACACACACACACAACACACCTGTGCATTCTCTTGTGAAAGTGACCATAATCATTGCTCATACAGAGCTACACACACACAAAACAGACACACCACACACACACACACAACACACACACACACACACACACACACACACACACACACAACACACCACACACAACAACACACAACCACCTGCCTCTTGGCTGTATTCTCTTAAGTGTTCGCTTGAGTGTCTCATTGCCACATTGCAGCCTTGAAGGCCATTAAAAAGCCATTTAAACATCTGTGGCCAATGGTTTATTATAAATAGACAACGTGCTACAACCACTGTTATTGTTGTATCAAATGCACCAGTTGGGATGAGGATTATATACATAGTTAATACATTTGAGATTAACAGCCCCAAGGTGATTGAGGCGGCACATTTGTCATCACTACCAAAAAGCAATGAGCACATGGCTGGTAGGCCATTATGGTGCCGGACACTGTAGTGGAATGCCTTTCATGCACACATTTTAATGCCTGGGCTTTTGGTGTATAAACCTGTGTTAGTTTAGCACTGACTGGGAAGCCAGAACTGGGACGAAAAATCATAAAGGCTAGGGTTGAAATGTTAATTGTTTTGCTTCCTAAAACCATCAGAATAATTTTATTGTACAGGTTTAACTAACAAAATTTACTTTACAATTATAGTGCATTATTTTAACTTAATTTAATTCAGGAGATCATACTAGCCTCCTTCACATATTGCATTCAGTTTAGTTTTAATACCTAGAGTCCAAAAGAAGTGTTGATTTCCTAAGGATCTATCAAAGAGGTTCCTCACGGCTCTGTTCTAGGACCACTTCTGTTTTCTTGGCAATATCCAATCTATGATAGTTTGGAACTAGAACTGGTACCACAATATGCACCACCAACTATTTTTAAAAGGCTTTTGGGGTGGATTCTTTCTTTGGATTCTCTTATTATCTGCTTTACAAGTTTCCAGGGATGGTGGAAACTTAAAGATGGGCTTGAAACTCTTATGGGGACACGATGACCTTATAAAAAGGACCAAACCCATTTTTACAAAGCACAGGCACATAAATATAGAAACACACCTAACTTTTACACGCATCATTAAACAGTTCCATGGATGGGTATCTTGTCCACTTAGGTAAGAGGATATGGTGTATGATTCCATATATGTTTATAAATGCATAGGCATGCATACAGACATCCACATTAAGAGCTATTTGTGGGACGCTGACCTGTGCTAGAATGGCCTTTATGGATTTGTCAGAAGGTCTATGGGTTATGTGGAAACTAGGTGTCACTATGTGTGAGAGCAGTAAAACTGGGCGGATGGAAAGAGGACCAGAATGACAAAGATGAAAAGAAGCAAAATGCATTAGGATGTTGTTCCTCCTTGCTGATTTATGAAAAACTCAAAATCTTAGTTACCTAAACTGGTATTGTTATTAAAATGTAATTGACATTTTCATTTCTGGTTATACTTTGACTAACACAAGTTTTGTTTTTTTTAAATATCAAGAAAAACGGTTTAAACTGTCAGTAGTTCCAAAAAAGATTAAATACCTTAAGCCTTATTTTGTTGTAGCTGTGTGTTTTAAAGATCTAAATTGCCCCTTATCGGTCAGTTGCCGAGTGTTACAGGTACATTTATAAACACTGACATGCCGTGGCAGGCATGTACTCGTAATATCTACACACACAGAGTAGTCAGCAAGCCATCAGGTATCTCTCAGCATGATGTGACATTCACGTTCAAAGCTTTCATATCACTGTGACGACGTCCAGTCTGCATGCCAGCAGTGGGTGACTGGGTTTGACTGACAACTTGTTGTGTGTGTGTGTGTGTGTGTGTGTGTGTGTGGTGTGTGTGTGTGAGACCTGAGGAGTGCAACATTTTTTTATTATTCCTGTGTTTGGTTGTAAAATCTTCCTTTTCTTAAGGGGAGAGATTAGCCTTTTACTAACTTCTTCCACGATATTTACATGAGTTCAAATGGGTTGTTGAGGTTTTTGCAGCAGTCCACGAGAGAGAGAAAGCTACACCCTACCAAGGGATGATGTGACAGTCCATCACTGAAAAAGGTGTCAAGGTTGGTGTTGGTTGGTGACTCGCACAAGGAAAGCTGTTGCAGTTTTATATTTGCCATGTCTGCCTCTCAGTCCCATCTATCACCCGGTGTCCAGCTGTCACAGTTTGAGGCAATCTGACGTGACTGTATCAGTATCTGTCTCCACGATTGCATTCAGGCTGATGTCATCCATTCAGCCGCCTGTCATAAAAACCTATCTGTCTGACTGTCTGTATATCTGAGTGACAACCAGCTGCACTCCACGTCTGATTCCCGTCGACTATTTTCTCTTTTCACAAGAAAGAAATGTCAGTTCCAGCAGCCGATTGGGATTTTTAGCTGGGTTGAGTTGGTTGGTTAAACCTAAATGAGCCACATTTACTGTCTAAGGGAAGTTAGAATTACAATACAGATGGGGACAAGAAGTAGCTAATCGTGTGTGTCGTGTGCTATAAACTGAAATCATTATTAATGGAGAAATATTATGCATTTATGTTCTCATTTACTGTATATGTTGATGTGAGTTTCAAATTCCCAGTTCATTTCTATCAGTTTAAAAAGATTAAATGTGGTGGTAATGTGCAAAGAAATTTAGTAATGGGCCAAAATAGGCAAGGTGAAGAAGGCTGCAAACAGGCATGGAAACATTGCAAGATTTCAAAAATTGAAGGAGGAAGGAAAAAAAAAAAATTCAACCTCCAAGGATACACACACTGTGTTTTGCTGAGTAACACTAAACAAAACTTGTCTTTGTTTACAAGAAAATTCCATGGGGCACCTTTAAACTTAACCAGTGTGCCTTGCTCACATCCGCTCCTCTCAAAAGGGGTCAAGTGAGCATCTTTGCACATCAACAAGAACACAATTTACTGCCAGTGTGTCCTAACGTTGCCTCAGACATAAAAAGAAGTCCAACAGGATCACGTTAATTCGCTTGCCTGCATGTCTCCCTCTGTACGTCTTGCTGTCTCCTGACTGGCGGCTTGGTATTCTGTGCATCTGTCCATCCATCTGTCTTTCACTCATGAGGGTCAGTAGCTGTCATAAAACTGCATCTGCCTTCTGTCTACCTAGACTTAGTCAGTCATCTCTGTATCTTTGAGGACTTTGGGGTGCCATGCTCAACTCTCAGAGACATACAGCTTATACCTATTGTAAGCGCTGTACAGGTACAGTGACAATCTAAAGCACTTCTAAAGATTTGGATTTCTGTAATGATAACAAATGTGGATTTCATATGGATAAAGTTAAAATGTGCAATTTTAAATACAAAACCATGTCAAGCCAGCTGTATTTAGTATGTTCTGCATTTTGACAGAGACACTCTGAAATTACAAATGAGGCTGAGTTAACTAAAGTCAATAACATGCGACTAGAAAAAGACAGACAGAGAGAAGGCCATATGTAGACATCTAGACAGACTCAGACAGTAGGAGAAAGGTGGCATTAAGAGATGAGGACTGGCTCAGCAGGGTTTCCAGGGCTGGGATTTGAACCTGCCGCTACAGCTCACTGTGCTGTCAGCAAGAGGTCTAACTAGAAGCATTATGTGCTCATGCAAGACACACACAGGGCTTTTAAAATACCTGACTGCTCTCCATTTCTGCAGAATTTTCTTGGCCACTTTTAAAGCTTTCCCTTAAACACAACTGTACTAGGTTTAATACCTAGTGTAAATATGAATGTGGCAAAGTTATGAACATGTCATTATGGCAATGAGGGCTGGACGTAAAATCCCTCATGTGGTTTATCTATAAAGCTTTTCTGTAGAGTAAGTATTTTCTCAACTATCTCAATTGTACCTGTAGTTGCCTTTTTTTTTCAAGGACATCTTATATTCTGGAGTGTTAACTTTCCTTCGGAAAACTTTAAATACTAAATTAAAAAACTATCTTACATGCATTGTATCCCAGTCCGAGCTCTCTGAAGCTTACATGGAGTTACCCACCAAGGTCCCTAAAAGTTTTGGTACACCCAAATTGCAGCTCACTCATAAAATGTTCCACACACAAATTGCTCACTCCATGACTCATTTTATACCGTATAGGTGCCAAACACACAGGATGCAACGGTGTTGACGTGGAAACGCTATAAACAGACAAACAGACTCTAGTGTCTATGGACCAAATGAACAAAAAGTTGTATTTTTGTATTTGTCCGGGCAAAAGAGTGAGGAGATGACATTTTAGGAGGCAAAACCTGCAATATTTTGCCAAGAAACCAAAATAACACAAATTTGGCAATTTCTTTTTAGCACGATTTGATGATATTTGATTTCACAGTATGTTTTGGCTGTTACACATGGTCATTTGAACTCAACAGAAGTTTCTAATTTGTAAAGACAGTTGCTAGTTCTAATTCCAAGACCGTACAGTACTACTCACCAAACAATGCTGTTTAGCTGCTCTGCGTCTCTCCTCAATTTTGACTTCATTCCTTAAGCTTCTTCTTTTTCCTTTCTCCTTTATTCAAACTTCAGCAACAACAACAAAAAATAACTTCACTTGCTTTGAACCTTTGGCAAATCTTTACAAATGTCTTGTCTTCTCTTTTTCTCCCTGCCTCTCTGAGCCTGTCTCTCTATCTCTGTCTCTGTCTCTGTGTCTGTCTCAATCTAGCTATTCCAGACATGTTTCAGGGCACAGCCTCAGCCAAATATGGGAGGATGGCGGTAAACAAGGGGGGTCACTGGGTCTGCTGCCCTACTGTACTGTACAACACACACACACACACACACACACACACACACACACACACACACACACACACACACACACTTATTTTTCCCCTGTGGCAAGACACTATATGTTTAGTGGTTATTCTCATTTTTCAGAACTCAGAGGATCATTATATTCCTAGAACCAATTAGTGGCCATTTTCTGTCGTGCTGAGTTTTTGAAAATTAGAACAATCCACTTCACTAAATATGCTGCATAAAACAATTGTAATCATCAGCATACAGTATTAGTTTTAAACACACATGAACACGTTTTCTTGTAGAAGCGGAGTCGCTCTTTGGCTGCTTAGTGGCCCTAACGGTGGCCTTCTGACTGGTTTGTCCCCCTGGGTCGACAGCTGCCACCACACCACAGGGCTATTAGTGGAGCAAAGGCAAGCCGACAAACACAAGGTGCACACACACACACACACACACACACACAACAAAAAAACATACAAACCCACAACATTTACAGGCATACACAGACGCCTATGCATGCCAACATAGTTCAAAAATACTGTATAACACCAACACAAACAGCTGGCCTAATACCTTAACACACTTTTTACACAACACTACAATTAAACTCCTTAAGTGCAACACTATCAACAAATGCCTTCTGTTAAAGACAGCTATGTAAGAACACCTCTCCTCATGCTAACCTATGACTGTGTGAAATGCACAGAACTCTAAGCTGCCCAATCCTGCAGACCTTTTAAACACCCATCTTTCATTGACTCCTCTCAACTGGATTTCCAAGGTTGCTGGACTCTGTTTAAAATGGCGCCTGGGTGAGTTAGCTGGGCCCCACGTGCATTCGGACATCAACGCCTGAGGATGAAATGCACGTTTAACACCCGGACAAATAAGCAAGTCTGGATTCACCAAATGATACCCGATGAGTTATTAGTGTCCACTGTACAGTGTGTAACTGTAGACCATTCTAGTCATGTCAGTGTTAATCAGTGTATGTGGTGACCTGTGTCTGCCAACTCAAATGTGTATTAACATTCTCTTCTACTCCCTTTTCCGACTTAAAAACAGAACTGCAAAGTCAAAATTTAAATGCTGATCTTTTTAAAGTGTAATTTAGTTAAATCTCTTTTTTTGGCTTTGTGTCATCTCATTGTTGCAACTTCCAAAAACAAGCAAGACCTGCTCCATTCCCTGTCCGTTCGGTCCTTGTAAAAACAGACATTGTGTTCCTGCACCACCTTCCTCTGAACATTCAGAATCTCGCGTCCAAGTGTAAGAGTGCTGCAATTAGAGAAATGAATAAACTGGCCGAGAGGTTTTTCTGCTGAGTGCTGAGAACGCTGCCACCCATTCAATTAGGCTCAAACTTGCAATCCCGGCATTTCCCGCTGACCTTCTTGCAACACAGCAATTACCGCACCGGTTCTCTGGGGATGTTCATAAAAATGAAATGGGTCTTTGAGAAGCTGTAAAAAAAATCCAATACATAAAAGTAGACGCAGCACTATAATGGCTGCCAAGTAGTGACTCAACTGAGTGTGAGTACATCCTCCGGTTTTCTCAGATTAACAGCAATAATCATGAATCTCATCATCACTGAGACTGTCAGTTATGGCCAATCTGATATGAAGTCCTGTACTTGAACGCAGTACTTGAGTAAAGGAACAAGTTTCTTACCAGAAAATGACTTTGGTAGAAGTTAAGGTCACTGTAATGATATTACACAGGTAATGTAATGATATTAAATGTAGTTAATTATAAGAAGTAAAAAGTAACTTTATTGTGGCTTCGTTATAGCAAAGCATAATATTCAGCTGTTTCCACAACTTCTTAAACATCGAATTCAAAGTCTGACATCAACAAAGAGAAAAACAGAAACAGTATGGAAATATTTCTTGCAAGTAACAAAAACGCTTAGGGGGAAGTGTGGTGGAGTAAAATATACATGTTATTTAGGGTATGTAGTGGAGTAAAATATACATGTTATTTAGGGTATGTAGTGGACTAAAATATACATGTTATTTAGGATATGTAGTGGAGTGAAAGTATACAAGTTATTAGGGTACTAGTGGAGTTAAAGTATATGTTATTTAGGATATGTAGTGGAGTTAAAGTAAACATGTTATTTAGGATATGTAGTGGAGTTAAAGTATACATGTTATTTAGGATATGTAGTGGAGTTAAAGTATACATGTTATTTAGGGTACGTAGTGGAGTTAAAGTATACATGTTATTTAGGATATGTAGTGGAGTTAAAGTAAACATGTTATTTAGGATATGTAGTGGAGTTAAAGTATACATGTTATTTAGGATATGTAGTGGAGTTAAAGTATACATGTTATTTAGGGTATGTAGTGGAGTTAAAGTATACATGTTATTTAGGATATGTAGTGGAGTTAAAGTATACATGTTATTTAGGATATGTAGTGGAGTTAAAGTATACATGTTATTTAGGATATGTAGTGGAGTTAAAGTATACTGTATGTTATTTAGGGTATGTAGTGGAGTTAAAGTATACATGTTATTTAGGTATGTAGTGGAGTAAAAGTATACATGTTATTTAGGGTATGTAGTGGAGTTAAAGTTACTGTATTTAGGATATGTATGGTTAAGTATACATGTATTTAGATGGAGTGGATTAAGTATACATGTTATTTAGGATATGTAGTGGAGTAAAGTATACTGTACATGTTATTTAGGATATGTAGTGGAGTTAAAGTATACATTTATTTAGGATATGTAGTGGAGTGAAAGTATACATGTTATTTAGGATGTGTACTGGTGTAGTAGAGTAAAAGTGAAAGTTTCCAAAAATGTAAATAATGAAGTAAAGCACAGATACGTGAAAATTAGTAGCACTGTACTTTCTTTTTGCAACACTGGTAAAAGCCACACATGGGATGGAACCTAAATATGTTATGATGCTAAGAGTGTAACATATTGAGGTTTTTGGCATTTCTTGCACTGATTTGTCTTAGGAGGACTAAATAGAGAAGAAGGTGTACATGATGCAGCGAGACCAAATTTCAAATTTCCAAACTCCTGGTACAGAAGCAAAAGCTGGAAGTGGATGGAAGTGGGTTGGGGCACTAGTGGCACTTGAGGTTAGTGGTGTCTCAGGTTACAACCCCCCCCCTGGGAAGTGGGCAGCCACTGGCAGGGCGACTGACGCCCCCCTATTTCTGCAGTGGCTATTTAAAGGACTAATTGACAGACTGGGGTTTAGGAGATTGAGGGGTCTGCTAGGGCAGATAAGAGGTTAGAGGAGGAGAGGTGGGTAAGGAGTAGAAAGACACAGGATCTTCTCTTCAGGAGAGAGCAGAGGGCATCAAAGCCTGAGATCTGGATCTGTGGCAGTGATTAAAGTATTAGGTTCATGTGGCTCCAAAACCGGCATTTGAACTTGGCAAAACAGAATTTGCTTTTTGTTTATATAAATCGAAATTGAGTTTGATCTATAAAAACTGCTGTTATTTTACATTTTCCTATTAATCAGTGAGTAAACGGTAACGTGTCTGTTTCCCTTTTACAATATGAGTTCTTCTGAGATTCCTTTTTTCTTTCTTCATATATATTTTATTGATAATCACGTGGTATCTGCAGTTTTCAAAATCCTTTTTGGATTTAAAACCTTGACTAAGTGACCCGTATTTTTAGATTTTATAATATTTGAGCACACACAAAACACTGGGTATACCTCCACTTGAAGTGAATATATAAAAATTGGCATTTATTTCAATAGAAAAAAAAATGGCTAAAGAATTGAAATAAATGAAACCTAAATTTAAACAAAGGAAAGACTTGGAGTCTCATGGAGAAGGACATTAATTCCATTATAAAGATTTCATTTATTAATGAAGTTAAGTCCTGTATAGATTGGGAGTCAGGTTTAAAACCACTTCTTTGTCCTCCTCTAAGATTTCTTATGAGAAAATCAAACAACCAACAAAGCAATACCAGCTGTGCCATCATGTGAGTCTGGAAGTTCCTGTGGATGGAACTGTGGATGAGTGGAAACAATCCAACCATCCAACTCTCTGTGTGTGTGTGTGTGTGTGTGTGTGTGTGTGTGTGTGTGTGTGTGTGTGTGTGTGTGTGTGTGTGTGTGTGTGTGTGTGTGTTGCGCACATACCATGCTCGCCATCCACAGCGTCCTCACAGCGCTGGCTGAAGCTCTCGTACGAGTCCCAGCGGATCAGAGGGTCCTGGGTGTTGTAGTCCACAGAAACGCTCGGCCCATTCTCCAGGTGGCCCAGGCCTGAGGAGCACATGGCATGATGGGTAACTGAGTTCTCACACCAAATTAAAAATGCCAAAAAAAGAACAGAAATATCTATAAGGTGGGAATCAAATACTCTAAGAAAACTGATAAATTGAGAAGAAATGGTAATTGTCACAGACCTCTTTGTCAGAAAGAATAGATTACCTTTGATTTTTTCTGGTCCATATGAGAAAACAAACTCCACCTTCCCATATTCTGGGAACCTTTCATCTGCATGGAAACACACAGTACAAAAATGATTTTCTTTTTGCAAAACAACGTGCATGAATGCACACAAAGGCAATATGTGGGTGAGGTAAGATGCATGGAGCATTATAGTGAAACATACAACAAATTAAAAAAAACGTTGACAATTACAGATCAGATGTCAAGAATTTCAAGTTCAGTTTAGCAAATTAAAGGCTCAAAGTTTTCAGCTGTTAGCTCAATAAAACAAATCTGTTAATTTATTTGTATTCATTTGAGTGTTACAAACAAGTGAAAACTATATAAAAATCAATAATTCTACTGGCTGGTAGTCACATTCTGCTGTGTCTATGTTTATTCTAATTTTTAAACACAACCAAAACGCAACTCTGTCTGTGCCTGTTGATTTTCTTCCATCATTTTATTCTTATTAAATGCTGAGCTGCTTTCACCACCAGAGGTTATGATCATAAAAATATGAGGAACAGTGTGCTCTTGCAGCAGGGCATATGAACTATTTCATACTGGAAACTAAAGATCCCAGTGAAAACCAGTTTAAAACACCTGGAGCAACAACTGAAAACAATTAGCCTTAATGGTCCGTTCTGTGATTGGCAACGTTCGTATTTTTTATGTGATCACAAAAACGTGTATACTGTAAAATCACACCCACCCGGAGAGCCGTTACCTTTGAAGGTCTCGTCCAGCTCGTTTTTCCCAAACACCACCCCGAGGTCGTGGATGGCGCACGTGTGGAACTGCACCCTGAACATCACATCTCTGGTGGAGTTTCTGTACCTCTTGTGGTAACACTTCAACTGCGTTGAGTACAAAAAGAAAACATCAATACATTCATGGATGTATCAATCAGTATCAGTGTGAGTAGTATAATAAAAAATGTTACCAGGATGTCTCCCTTCAGAAGCAGACCCGGTTCAATAGTGATGCAGATACTGGTGTTGCTGTCTCCTTGCACATTGCTGTAATAATAACAATAAGAACCTCTGATGTTACTGGATTCAATATAGGGTAAGCTTTGCCCTGGATTCAAACACAAACCACACCAAACGGGAATAAAATTGTCCATACTATATTCCTGACGTATAGACTGGTTGCATTGCCTGGTAGATCTTTAGGAAAGGACGGCAGCCTGTGAAGGGAAATAAAGAAGGTCAGTTGAAACCAAAAAAAAAAACGTTAAACAGTTACTTCTGTTTATTTGGCAGAGGCGGAAGCTCACCCCCTTTGGATTCAAAGTTGGGTATGCCGTGCATGATCACATGGTGCAGGAACAGTGGCTTGTTGTTGATTTTTATGTGTCCGGAAAGAAGGCCGTTGAAGTATCGCACATACCTGCAAAGAAAGGAAAGTAAGCATGGACTCCAACGTCATGGAATACTGTTTTAAACATCAAGCTGTATACGCTATCAATAAAGACTACCTACTACTACATTGTCTCAAACAGCTATATATATCTAAGCATGTCGGGACAGCCGAGCCAGAAGCGAATCCCACTTGGATATGAAACGACCTTTAACCACTACCGGAAATGTCAGAGTGAATCGGTGTGTACAGAAGCCAGTCGGGGGTCTGTTGAGTTAGTGTGGTCTGGTTGTTAATGATGATAACGATGATGGTACCAAACGTGACCGTGACCGTGGGGGTCGCCACATGCAAATGCCCCCCCCCCCCCCCCCCCCCCCTGCCCTTGCTCTGCTGTCAGTGGCCAGATGGTTTCGCCTCTGTTAAATTCAATTAGATTAAACAGGGATGCCACGAGAGCAGCGCTGCGCGGGAGTGTATGTGTGTGTATGTGTGTGTGTGATATGAGAAGGAATCCTGTTCAGTGTTTTATCAACCACCAAACCTTTTAAAATGTCAACAGACTGTACACATGCATAATAACTGAAAAAAATCCAGCCTAAGGAATGGTTTATTTTATGAATTTCAGGCTAATGGTTCTGCTCAAAAATGAAACCATATTCCTTCTGTCACAGAGTGTGTTGCTAATAAATCTTTGGCATCACTGCCCATTTCCCACGCTGTCAAAGTCCCTATCTATCTGACCAAGGATCAGTCCGTGGATGCTGTTCTTTTATTAATATTTTAATTCTGTTGCTCAATCTTTCACAGCAACCATCGGCAGTTAGACTCTGGGAGGTCCTGTCCTTATAAGTGTGACATTGTCGAGAAGTAATTGTAAAAGTTGACACTATTCAAACTTTTATGTGGCATATAAACATGCCAGGAAACGTGTTGCTTGCGTCATGAAATGATTTATTTTATGTTCCGCAAATTTCTGGCAGCCTATCCTCTCAGAAAGGTCCCACATTGTTTTGCTGTAACATTTCTAACATTTCACAACCAAAGTTTAGTTGTTTAATGAGACTAAAATGCTACTTGTAACACCTTAAATCCAAACGTTTACAAGCTATTATAGCAGCAGTAGGTTGAGCTCATCTCCTACTCTTGATGTTAATGTCACACATTCCAGACCATAATACTCCAGGGGCAGAGATAATTATACCCGAAGCAGGAAATAGCAGCAGGGCAGAGGGCAAGCCTATAGACTTGTTAGAGAATGACTTGCTGGCGGATTCACAAGCTGAAATGAAAATGGTGCTAAGCCCCATGCTGTTTCCTCTTTTGTTCCCTGTAACCTTTCCTCTGCTCATCTTTTCCAAGAAGAACTCAGATCAGGATTCCTCTCTCCGCAGGTGAAGAAGAGAGACGGTGAGGGGTCAAGCAGTTAACTGGCTAATAATGCAGGGGGGATCTAATAATATGGCAGGAGCAGATTTATGAGTTAAGGGAGCATGTCTCAGCAAATACTCCCCCTAGAGGAAGCAGCATTCAAAATAACAAATAGTTAAGATACCTTTAAACCACTCTAGACTGTTTTGCCCTCTGTTAATGAGGAGGCCAATCAATCATTAGGAGAAAAATATGCTATGATGTGCTAAGAGGACAGAAATGAACGGCCACCAAGCCCTGCTGCCTCCCCAGAGACAACAGAGGAATCTGTCAGACAGACAAGATAGATGGCTTCTCTCCGTGCCATGACGTGTACTCCCAATTATCCCAATTAAAACTAAACTGGAGATAAAGGGAAAAAAGGGAAAAGAAGTTCCTCTTTAAAATGTTTCTAAAACAAAATAAAAGAGATGGAGCAACAGTCATCCATCAGTTTGTCTCGTTATACAGTTCTTGAACTGACCGTTCATTGAATCCCAGTGGTTGTCCAATCATAGCTTAGCAACCGTAACTAGTCAGGCAGTTGAAGCAGTGTGCATGGGGCAGTAGTAAGAGAGTTTGGTGGTTTCTCTTCGATGTAGAAAAGGTCAGACCTATAGAGCTTCAAACAGGTGTCAGCAAACAGGAAGTGAGGTAATAACTGACCGTATCTGTGACGGCTGACCCACAGGAAGTGCTTTGTCCTCGTAGAAGCGCCTCATGGCAAACCTGTCCAGTGCCTGGTCAGCACTGCACGACACAAAATCAGACAGGCGTCGTTATGATTTGTCATACTAGAGAGCATTTCTTTTGGAAGACTTGCACATTTTTCCCCAAGTTTGAGATTAAGGAATATTCCCCGGCCTTTATCATTTATAAAGCAGCTTTAAATCCTCCTGGCTCCATCCCACCTCTTAACATCTGGTTACATTCTTCTCACACAGCCACAAAAACAAGCTTGAGTGTTTTGCCATAATAATCACATCAGTTTTTAATTTTCAAGGCCGCTCCAGTCCCAAAACCTTGAGGGCTAACTGTGATTGATTGGCGCTCCTGTGCTTAGAAAACCTTGTGAGGAAGACATTCAAAAGCACCAAAAATACTTAAATAACACTTTTTAAATACTGGCAGGGTGCATTCTTCACCTGCAGCCAGTAACAATGGAACACTGAATTTGAAGTTGACGTGTTTGATACCTTGCAGATATGTTGCTGTAGTGCATGTATGCAGCCACCACCACCCCCGTTCGACCTCGGTTCCCCTGGGACACAGAAACACACACAACAAGACTTTCAAGTTGTACAATTGACCAGCTTATTTGGAACAGGGATCATTTCAAAGGGATAGAAAAAACAACAACTTGGTATTAATCATAAAAAACAAGAACTACTAAATCCTGAGGTGTGATGGAGTGGTCAGCAAGCTGCATGAATTATACTTAAAAATCCCAAAGCTGGAAGCATAAATAAAATCAAATAATGTTTGATCACTCTGCTTGCTTAAAGTGTCCGACTCTAAAAAGAAAGTCTGTTCCAAAGCAGAGAAGCTGGAAAAATGTTTTCCGTGTTCCATGTTCTGCCTTTTTTCTGATTCATCTGGACAGAACGTGTAAATATTGTACAGTGGTGTATGTTTAAACAAGACCGAATGGATTGTATAACTAAAGGAATTGAATAACTACAAGACTGTATGTGGATTTTAGAAGGTCAGCAGCCACACATGCATTTTGTTATATTATAGATTTAGTTTTCATATTCAAAAGAACATTTTGTAACTACATTCTAGTCTCCGTTGGTTTTCTTGCAACTTTTCAGTGACAATGACTACAGGAGCCCACTGCTGCCTGAAACATCACAGCACGTAACCCCTGTAAACCAAAGAATTGTGGTCTTTACACTGCGGTTGTTGTTAATATAAACACATTAAGTAAAGTGAGCTTTAGAGGTGCTGGTTAACAGATTTGGCGTCTGTTTCCCCCTGTTTCCAGGCTTTATGCTAAGCTAACCTAACTTGCTTGCTGCCGGCTCCATCTTCATATTGAAATCAATCTTCTTATCTAACTTGCAGCAAGAAAGTGAATAAGTGTATTCTCCAAACTGCTTCTTTAAAGACCTTGTATTATGCTCAGTATCAGGTACATAACTGTTTTTAGAGGTTGTACCAGAATAGGTTACCAGGGTTTCATTTTCATAAAACACCATATTTTTGTTAAAATGCTCATTGCTGCAGCTCCTCTTCTCACTCTGTGAGCTCTCTGTTTTAGCTACAGAGTGAGGCATCTCACTTCTTCATCTTTGTTGGGAGTCGCACATGCACAGTACCTAGGTAAGGACTACTAGCCAGTCAGAAGCAGAGTAAGGCGGGTCCTGAGAAGCATGCTAGTGCTATGGCTTTGCCTCAGCCATACGTGTTAGAACCTGAGTCTGATCCCGAAACACAGGCAGATCAACCCGAACCATCCTCGCATCCTGAAGAAAGACGTTTCAGGGTGGTAAGTTATTCTGCACCTTGTCTCCTGGGCATAGGTGATACAACTATCTGAGCTCTTTGGGCCTCCGCTCTTACTAGCTTGGTTTGAGGGCGTGCCACACTAGCAGCTAGGTGAGTATTATAACAGGTGTTACAAAGTGACGCAAAATGACGCCCGTTTGTCACGGAAGTAAAGGTGGACCACAATAGAACTGTTTGTGAACAGCGGTTTCTGTTTGCAATGATAACTTCCTTTGGGGGGGACTTTTTCTGGGCTTTTTCACTTTGTAAACCTATAACATGCCCAAACCAAAAGATATATAACACAATTAAAGAAAGGAAAAAAAGCCAAAAAGAATAATATATTGGAGCATTTTAAGAACATCATGTTAAGCTGGGCATAAGAAGAGGGTGTCACCCAACAATATTTTGACAATTGCAGATGATTTTCTTTATGTACCGGTCATCCCTGCTTTACCTTGTTGTGCAGTACCACTACGTTCCGCGGGTCTCCGTTGAGCCATGTGTCGATGGCCTTGCACATGCTGCAGATCTTGTCCAGCGCCGGAGCATGGTGATCCGGCCAGCCAAACTCCAGAACCTAAAGGGGATTGTTGGGCATTTACTAGGTTTTTCAGTAGTGGTTCCTTGGTGCTGAAGTAGCCTGCCAGAGGCCGTTAGACAGGCTGAGTCTGTTGATATTTTTAAGACACAGCTTAAGACACACTTTAATTCTCTGGCTTTTAATTTTAATTGTGTTCTTTCCTTTTATTTTATGTATGTGGGTGTGCATGTATGCATATATATATATGTGAATGCACTTGTATATATATGTATGTGTATGTACGTATGTACTGTATATGTATATATGTACTGTATATAATGGGATTTCACAAGTTTGAATTTGTGTATTAACTTGAATAGTGTTGTATTTCCACTATATCTGTATATATACTGTATGTGTGGTTTTTAGGGGTGGCAGCAGCTCAGTCAGAAGGGAGTTGGGTTTGGAACCGGAGGGTCGTTGGTTCAATCCCCGTACAGACCAAAGTATGGTAGCTGGAGAGATGCCAGTTCATCTCCAGGGCACTGCCGAGGTGCTCTTGAGCAAGGCATTGGACCCCCAACTGCTCGGGGTGCCTTTCCATGGGCAGCCCCCTCACTCTGACATCTTGCATGTATAGGTCCTGAGCATGTGTGTGCAATTCAGGCATGTGTGTATTAACAACAGAGTGTAAATTTTAATTTCCACTCGCGGGACAAATAAAGTACACATAATTATTATTTGTTTGTTTTTGTCTTTGTGAAGCACTTTGGTGCAAACTTATATACCTACATTAATGAAATGAACTCAAACATGAGGTCACTCGATAGCTTGTTTGTGTGGAACAAAGAGGATCCAGATGCTGAGGTGTTTGTACCTTTGGATTTAACTTTGATAAGTCACTCCTCCACTCACTCAGGTTGAGAATCTGAAATCAGAAAGAGAGAAACATAAACCCATTAAAGCCAAACAATGTGTTTCGTCCCTCAAAGACCAATACATATCAGTCATAGTTGTGAACAAGTATCATTGAGAGCAAAATCAATTGGATTTTTTATTGCTTACCAAATAGTGCTCGCCATGTTTGGACCGCAGCATCGTCGCCACCTCTTTGAGGTTGGTGGTGTAGCTGCGTTCCTCGGCAGCAGCGGGGAAACAGACAGAGATGATCCTCTCTGTGATGTAGACCAGGTCCACCTCATAGCTCTCCTCCATGGCCTGAACCACACTCTGACTCCTGGAGAGGCAGAGGGAGGGAGAGGTGTTTAACCCTCTGAATTGTGAAGTGAAAGCTTTTTCACCTTTTTTTTTTTTTTACCACCTAAGCACTTGGACAGCCACCAACCAACTATTAAGGTTAGTTCACTCATAACTGCATTCACATGTTTAGTGATTATAATCTTTACTAGAACTCTCCGATTTCTCCCGGGGACTAACGACAGAGTTCATCTCAAATATCCACTCGATGAAATGTAAACTCCAGCAGCTCACTCTTATATTTCTTGGAAAGGATAACATTCACAATCCTTCACTGAGTGTTGACATGACCTCTGCTGATATTATGCAATCTATTTCACCAGCCAAACAGCGATCAGGTTTATTGGCCAGGGAGCACACAGTAAAGCCCCGCATTAGAAACAGCCGTGCCTGTAGAATAACAGAGGTGGAATGATCATTTACATTCCTAGAAGAAAGGAGAAATATCCAGCACAAACAATCCGTTTTTGATGTTCATTGTAAAATAAAGTCAAGTTGAAGATAACAAGAGATTTAAGGGACTTACAACTTCACCAAGTTGCTAAATATATTTCAGTTTTTGTCCCCAGAGTCAATGCTAAGAGTTAGACTTTTCAAGATGTTGTGTTTAAAACAGAACAAAGATGCATAAATACTTTTTGGTTGAACTGGTGATGCTGGAGGGAAAATACACTTAATCTATTCTTCAATTATACCATATACCTTCACCATTTCTACTGCTATTTTTCCAAATATAGTGTGTACATCCAGTATGTGCATCTGCATACAATCATATAGCAACGCTGTGTCTTACCCAGACTGCTTTCGCCTTATCTCCACACTCTTGCAGGACCTTGTAGATCCCTGATAAGAACACACACACACACACACACACACACACACACACACACACACACACACACACACACACACACACACACACACACACACACACACACACATATATGCAGAAGGTAGGGGAGAGAGGGAGGGATGAATCATAAGCAAACTGTCTGGTAATGTTGAGGATGTTATTGAATTATAATATGACACAACCTATTAGGAAAATGTCAGATCACTGATACAAAAGATAGAGAGAAAAAAGTAGAGGATGAGAAACAAACAGAGAATGTCAAGGAGGGGAAGAAGTATAAAAAAGTAGGAGAAGCAGCAGAAGTAGAGGAGGAATAAAGATTAGAATGAGAACAACGCAAAGAAAAACAAGTGAAGACAAGAGGACAGCAGAAAGGAGAAAAGGAAGAATAGAAGATGGTAAAGAAAAATAAGTAAATGATTGACTTGGAGCAGAAGAAAAAGTAAAAAAAAAAAGATGAGGATGATGAAAGAGGAAAAGAAGAATGGAAGATGGGAAAGAATAGGACAATGGAGAAGAGGGATAGGGAAAGGAGAAGGAAAGAGAAGAAAAGAAGGAGAAAGAGATGGAGGAAAGGTAAAAGGAATGGAGAATAAGCAGGAGAACAAGTTACCAGAAGAAGAACAAGAAGAAAAAAAAGCAAGAAGGAGAAGGAGGGGAAGAAGAAGTGTTCCAGGAGTCAGGAGTTCAGCACACACTTTAATTGTCCTGCATCTAGTTATTTACTGAGAAAAGAGTGGAAGTGGTGCTGTTTTACTGTGACAGGTCTGCAGAGGGAAAACGTTACTAAATATGCTGCTCTGTCGAGGAATCGCTGCATAATAGATGCTAGGGTTGGCTCTTCCTCTCACTGTTTGTCGGCCCAAAAGGAGAGCTTGTCTGTATGAGTCAGCTGCCACCGAGAAGATGAAGCCATCCAAAAAGATAGAATGACAGGTGGATTTATCTTCACAGACATCCTCTACTTTTTTTCCCCCCACAACGTCAGAAAGAGGGAGTGCCCCGCTTTGCTGGTCAAGGGGTTAAACAGAGATATTGGCAAGAAGGGTCTCTAATTGTGCTGCAAGGTTAAACACACAGCCCGAAGCTCTCCATGTTGATTCCCGGCGGCTTCTCCCAGATGAAGCTAATCCCACCCCCAAGAGGCAAAATGGGAAGCGTCATTCTCTGAGATCTGACAGGAACCAGATGCTAGGCGGACCACGAACGCTGGTGTTTGCAAAATGAAACAGCCTGTTCGCATGGGGCTCGGGGGGGTGGGGGTGTTAAGCCAGTACATTTCACATCATGGGCACAATCTGTTGTCTTGTAGCAACATGGGTGCACGAACGCCTCCTGAAAGTCAATGTAGCATATAAAGTGGAGTATACCATGTGTCCATTTAAAGGCACTTTCCACACAGTTAAAGGCTGGTTCTCATTGTCAAAACAAAATCCCATGATATTCATCCACGGCTGAAAATAGTCCCTAACAAATTTGCTACTTGTTTGCTACTTTCAGTATTCAATATAGACTTTATGCTATATGGAATAGACTAATGTTATTCTTTATTTTACTCAATTTATGGCATCTGTTGACAATTAGAAAAATATAATATAACGCCTTCAAAGAAATACAGTTAGATTAGCTCAATTGATATGAATTTGTTGCACATTTATCGCATATATTTCATTAAAAACCAACAGAAATCACAAATCAATCTGCTGAGGTAGACCGTGGGATATGATCCAAAGCTCCAGAACAGCTACTAATGGACCTTGTGAAAGACGTTTGTCCACTAAAAATCACACGTTTGTAGTCAGGAAATAAGACTCTTCACATAAACAAAAAACACCTAAAAACGTTTTTCCGCATTTTGGACTTCCTGTGTGGGTGTGGCCTACCTTGCGGAACAGATACCCAGTGCTCCACCTCCAGGATGAACGCAGTAGTGCAAAGCGCCTTCGAAAGAAACTGCCCAGATCCATGGTTATAGGTACGGGAACCACTTCTCTGAGTTTTACTATTTTTATCATAAAATATAAAAAAAAAAAAAAAAAACTATGGCTGTGTAGCTGCTAAAGTGCTAGAAACAAAGAAGATCCAGTTCCCCATGATAGAAGAAGATGACGTAGACTTTGCTCTGTTTGTGCCTAACTTCATCAGCGATTACATAACACATCATGATGCAGCTTCCTTCTCTCCTTTCCCTCTGGACTGTCTTCTCCCTACTTTATCTTGCTTTCTCACTCCCTTACGCCCACTTTGTATTCTCTGGTACTACTCCTCCCTCTGCCTTCTCATCTCTCATCAAGACTCCCCCCTGCTTCTCTTGTCTTGACTCCCTTTTTTTTCCCATGTGCTTGTGTACTGTATGTGTTTGACCTTAATTATCCTTAAGAATCTGGCGACTAAAATGTTACCAAAGTATAAAAAGTACATTTTTTCTGTTCTATCTTAATAGATAGATAGATAGAAAAAAAACAAAAAAAATTCCCATATTGTACTTGGATGACCCGGACTGGCCCCAAACTGACCCAGTTATGGTAACGATGGGGCGTTTTTAACTAAAATCATAACGGATGAGTCCTATATGACTGACCAAATAAACATTCCATATGCACTTGCCCATCTTATGGTCGTACACTATGCACACGCACACGCACACGCACACACGCACACACACACACACACACACACACACACACACACACACACACACACACACACACACACACAATCTCTCATATGACGATGATTCTTGGTTTGAGTATCAAGGTAAAAAGCAAGGATTCCAAGATGAAATATATACATATAAAAAAAGGTTCCATCTGAAATCTAGCCAGAAAGTAGAGATTTTCTATTAAAATTGAAATGAATGCAATCTAATATGATGGGACAACACAAGGCTTTGCCAAGATGTAACAACCACAACACATGGATGATAAATCAGAAATGTCTGGTTAAAGGGGCCATGTCTATACTCTTTACTCTCAAAACACCAATATGTCATTGTCAAGTTGTTTATGACAGCTTTCTATAATTACAGTTAAAAAAACAAGAGCACGGTCAAGACAATTAGTAGCCTCTGTCTTGTTATTTTTAGTGCAAGAATTTCTCATAATTACACCGGCATTTCCCATAAACCCTGTTGTTCGCTGTTGCAATGAACGTGATGCTACACGTGTCAACCCTTAATCCATTGTTTTGATGTTTTTTGCATTTCATTAAAGAACATGAACACAACATTACGCCTCTTATTGAAAGGAAAACAGCATCTGTTTCCTGTTGATGGTTAACAATCACACAAATTACAAAATTGTATATTTTGAGTGGAAAGCACTGACTCCCTGTGCACTTGAATGGTGGCCGAGGAAGTTTTGTGTAATTGTGGTTAACAGTAGCTGTAGAAAGATTGGATTCACAGCTGCTTATGGAAGCTAAAACATGCATAGAAACTTCTACATTCAATTAAAGACATCATTCAGATTTCATCCATTCCCTGCTTGTCAGACTCATTTTCTCACTCTGTAGACCATTTCCTTCTTCTCCCTTTCTCTGTGTGAAGTCACAGACTGAGAATGAATCTCCACACAGACCCGTGTACACACAGACCAACCGGTGTTTATAATCTGACTCTGAATCACCGCCACGAGTCCTGCTGCCCATCTAAACATTCAGGCGACGTCTGACGCCAACGTCGACTTACTATCGTGACTCACCAAAGAGAGAAGAGAACAAAAAAAGGGATGCGCTGCTTTTATCTTTTGCATAAATGTTGCTTCTGGTTTCATGAAAAGGAGCCCCTTTTAATCTAAAAAAACGTAAACAAGCTAACAATTTCTTTGCCTTTGTGACTCCTTGCTTGAATGATCTGTTTTCTTTCTGCATTACTACTAATGGTTCTCTCCTCTCTTATTCTTCTGGAATCTCGCCTTCTTGGAAACCCACCGCCCGTGCACACACCCTTCATGTTTTAGCAATGTCAAGCTAAACGTGCTTGCCTAGTCTCGGGCGAGGACTTGGCAGCCATTTCTGGCACAGACGAGACACAATTTGCCGTAAACTGGCAGCAACAGATGTCATGGCAGCTTTTCCCATTTTGTAAGGTATATACGCAATATTTAGATACTTTAAAAATATAATTTGGTCATTTGATTTCCTGTGTCTGCCTATTATAGTCCTTATTTCATTGTCTCCTTCACCACTAACATATTCCAATTCACGGTTGCTTTGATTTAAGGATGGGTCATCTTAATTTAAAGTCATGTAAAGTGTGTGATACCTGGGATTAAAAGAAGTCCAACCCACAGAGCAGCAACAGGAGCTCTGATTGGCTCACTGGTGTGCATGCATGGTGCTGCCACCTTCTGCAGTGTGCAGGAACAGGTGGTGGGATTTGCCTTTTGGGTCAGAGCTCAACAGCCTTAAATACAATCAATTATAATAAATGTGTCATTTATCAATTGAATATGATCAGACACAGAAAAGGTCTATAATTTTTACATTGCCACACTCCGGACTCCATACTGTATATTGCACAAGAAAGATCACAGAAAAGTACACCGAAAAGTACACCGAAAAGGACACAGCTGAATGTGTGAAAGGGTAGCCTCATACATGAGAATTGTTATTCCAGATTGTTATTCCATCTATGAATAAACAGCTTTTAAAGTATGTCTACTTGGCATTAACACTAATAAAGAGGTGTTACTCACCGGGGTATCTACATGCTTTAATGGCAGCTGAGGAGTGGGAGGCTGGAGAGAAAAGCAAGACAGAGTCAGTGGGTTAGTCTTTCTTTCACACCGAAGAAGTGACAGAGAAACAGAGACAGAGAAACAGAGACAGAGACAGAGAGATAGAGAGAGAGCGCGAGAGGGAGAGAGAAAGACAGAGAGACAGAGACAGAAAGAGAGAGGAAGAGAGAGAAAGAGAGAGATAGAGACATAAAAGGAGAGAGAGAGACAGAGACAGAGAGATAGAGAAAAAGAGAAAGCGAGAGAGAGAGAGACAGAGACAGAGAGAGAGAGAAAGAGACAGAGACAAAGACACACACACACACATATATATATATATATATATATATACACACACACAGACAGAGAGAGAGAGAGACAGAGAGACAGCGATATAGAGAGAAAGAGAGAGCGACAGAGAGAGAGAGAGAGAGAGACAGAGAGATAGAGATGGAGAAAGAAAGCGAGCGAGATAGAGAGATAGAGATAGAGAGATAAAGAGAGAGAGAAAGAGACAGAGAGCGAGAGAGAGAGAGACACTATCTTTGATAGGCCTCTCCTTCTCCATGTCTGGCTGTCAGTGATACACCAGGCACACGGTCATTCAATTAACCTTCAACAGAATCCTCTCTCCGTCTCTTTCATCTATGTACACCTTGGCTGACATACATGCATACGATGAAGGGAGTCCTGGTCTTGGACTGCCTTGGGTCAACTTAACTAGACAATGAGGCCCATTATGGTTCTCAAAACCTTCACCTTTTTTTAGCAAAGGAAAGACACTTTGTGGACAAACGAAATGTCCAGGGTATAATTTTGTTTTAGTATATGCCCCCTTTGGGTACTGTTTAGTGTAAAAACTTCAATTGTTTGGCTTAAAGGTTCATTTTTGACTTGGAAATAGTAGATTAGCTCAAGGTTGACTTCCAGTGTTTTCAGCAACATCTCATGAACTACTATCAACTAAACTGGTATTATAATTATAGCAAAGTCTATCCATGAAGTTCATCTGGGAAATTGTCTAAATGGCTTTTAATTTTGGTGCTGGTTTTAAAAAGAAAATGTAAAAAAAAGGTAACAACGGCTGAATTTCCCAGTAGGACAGGCCAAATAATCAATTCGTAAAAGTACGAAAAAAAACTAATGAAAAAAACTAATGATAATGTGGTCAAGATATGTGGAAGCGGAAAGAAAGTATGTGACAGAGACAGAGACAGATGTGTGCGCGCACACACACACACACACCCCACACACACACACACACACACACACACACACACACACACACACACCACACACACACACACACACACACACACATGCTTTGACAGTGATCCATGAGTTGAGGAAAATCTCTTAACTGAGTTAAGTACAGCGTCTTAGGGTGATGTGAGCTCTATAAACAAAACCGGGCACTGTTTAACAAGCTGCCGCAGTAATTTTAAACGGTCAGCATCCAAAGTAAACACATGATAAGTAGTTACTTTTGCTTGGAATGTTCCTAATTTGGTCATAGCGTTTTGTGGTTAATCTTGGAAATATAAAACAGGACTGAGAGTGAGCTGCTTCTTATATGACTTCATTGACCAGAAAGCACCACTGCATTTGAGGGGGATTTCAGGTCAACAACATCCTAAAAGACAAGTCCTATGTGTGCACAAATTCACACCCACCCACCCACCACCCACCCACACACACACACACACCACACACACACACACCACACACACACACACACACACACACACACACACACACACACACACACACACCACACACCACACACACACACACACACACGTTATACTCACCAGCTCATTGGTGGTAGTTGTTTGACATGATGTGGTGACCTGTAAATGGAGAAACAGAGAAAACATGAGTACAGGAAAGCTTAAAGTACAGTCGATTACGTTACAAAAGAGGAGACAAGCAGAACCGAGGGATAAGTCAACAACATGACAAGGAGACATAAACTAAGTGGCATCGTCTCATCTCTGCAAGACTGGGTTTTTAAAAACACTTCTGCAAGAATTGCATCTATTTTTGTAGAAACCGAGATGGGGGAGACATCTCTGAGTGTTTTCTCCTGAATGCCTGAGTATTACCCAAATCGCCAGCAACAGTACAGAAATAACCACTGCCTCATAAATAAAGGCCCTTTCTGAGTTGTGGGAAACATGTCAGGGCTAATTCCCGGCAAAATCACATTTGGCACTGAGTTCACATGAAGAGAGTATGTGTCCTGTATCAGTCAGAACACAATTGAACTACGCTCTCGGTTTCACACACACGAAACGATGACTTTGTAATTCTTCTTTGCGAGATGTTTGAGAGAATCCAGGCAAAATGGAAACCCAAAGTGCCTCATCAAGCACGTCTAATGCAGGTTCACATTTATCCAATACGGACTTAGGTCAGGCATCATGCGAGAAATCCATTTACATTCTGATGCACACAGGTATCCCTGCAGCGGGGGGGGGGGGGGGTAAAGAAGTTAAATCAGTACTTAAAGAAGTTAAATCAGTACTTCTACTTTTAGGCACTAGGTGGTGCTGTCCTGATCTGCTCTGTGACTCAACATGCACCTTGAGCACATGTCAGACAGGGAAACACATATTGATGGGGATTACACTGCACATCATGGTTGCCTATCCAGATGGCCCTAGTGTCAGATTGGGTGATTATAGAGTTGTAAATTCTTGCTGCTACTCGGCCGAGAGACATGGCAGATACACGTTGGACACTGACCAATCATAGCTTCAGTCAGCCGTCTTTTGTGTGTGTGACGTCCGACTTTACTCTCCCACCTGCAATCCATATAATATATATCAGAGATGGGAAGTAACAAAGTACTCAAGTAGATTTTTAAGATTTTTTACTTTACTGTTTATTTTTGTGGCGACTTTTTACTTTTACTCCTTACATTTTAACACGGATGTGGGTACTTTCTACTCCTTACATTTTACAAAATGGACTCGTTACTTTACTTTAGAACAAAAGGCTGTCTATCAGGTGTGATTGTGAGTGCATGTCGGAGAATAGCGTGGACACGCGCCTCACACCGCAAGCGGACTTGAACGCCACACGAAGAAAAAAGTGAGAGAAAAGAAAAAAATGTCCGGAGGATAATCAGTTGAGATTGTGTGTGTGAGTCCTTGAGCAGTGTAAGTTGTATAACTGAAATTGTCAGTTCCTTTAAGGCTGTTGTTGTATTAGTCTATAGTTCTTGCACATTTAAAGTAAGTAAGCTAGAGATTTTGTTATTTGTGTTCTTCACCTGTTTGGTTGCTAGGTTGCACGTGGCTGTTGATTCGATATAATGGCGATTGTTGAACGTCGTTGCTCACATTTCTATTTTAGGTGCGTTATTTACATGCTACAGTTACACTGCATTAAGATAATGGAATTAATAGTGGGTTTATTATTATTTGCAAGCATATATGTTTCATATGCATTGTGTATGATAGCCTTTACGATGTTATTATATCTTTGCAGAATCTCACACACACACACACACACACACACACACACCACACACACACACACACACACACACACACACACACAAACACACACACAAACAGAGCAGAGCTACCCATGCCCATGTTTATCCTGATGCTTGATTGTAATAAAGCATCAACAGAGAGAAGTTGTCTCTGTCTGTGTTTTAACCGACACACCTGGGCCACGTTGGAAACCAGAATCAGTTTTAAGTCCAGTCCTAATCCAGTCCTCAGTTAGAAGTTTCAAATCATTTTACTGGAGTTACCGTTATTATTGTTCACGAATTCAATCTAATTGGACGGGAATAGACAGTATGTTGCACTTGACGCACCACTACAAGACAAATCAACAGATTCTGCAGCATTTATAGCAGCTTGATGGCACTACGTGAGCACATAGCATGGACGGCAACATAATTTAAGATGAAAAAAACGAAGATCCCATAGATTCAGCAGACAAGCAGCAAGACATTCCCATTGTTCTCGGCCTCGGACAGTAGGCATCAAGAATGACTCCTGGTCAATGTGCTGGGGAACATTTTAATTAATGCCTGTTTAGTAATTCATATTTTATCCTTTATTTTCTTTCCAGAAGCCATATTTGAACCCACACATACATGTAGATTCCTTTAAATGTTAAGGGGAAGATTATAAAAGAGAAATTGGATCTGTGAATTCTCACAGAATCACAATTGAATTCATATCTTGCTGCTCAGTCAGAATCTTATTAACCTGGAGTCCCAGTCTCTGTCACAATATTCATATATGGGATGTTTTAGGCCTATTGGCAGACATCCACTTAAAATGGAGGCAGTGTCATATAAAGAGCCTTTTTCCATGTCCACTGAAGTTTCCCAGCTTACACTATATTAACATTTGTGTGGTCCAGGGAGCTTTGCATTAAAATGGTTGTCATTCGCAAGGCTACTTTTACTTTTATACAGCACAGTACATTTCCAAGCCTGTACTTTGCTACTTTTACTTGAGTAAAGAAGTTAAATCAGTACTTCTACTTTTACCAGACTAGTTTTTTAACACAAGTATCTGTACTTCTACTTAAGTACTACTTGAGTTGCCATCTCTGAGATATTTATATACACACACACACACACACACACACACACACACACACACACACACATATATATATATATATAAAACCCAAAGATGTTCAGTTTACTATCATTCAAGACAAAGAAAAGCAGCAAATCCTGCTATTTGACAAGCTAGAACTATTAAATGTTTTGTATTTTGGTTTGAAAATCACTTTGGATGTTTTATTGATAATTAAAACCATTGCAGATGAATTCATTGTTTAAGTTTGTTTTTACTCCCAGCAACCAGGGCTCTAACTCCATTGTCCCCTATCCTTGCAAATATCACTTTGCATATTGTATTTACAGTTAACCAAAATAATATTTTCATTAAACAATCTTTTAACCACAATTGGGTGTGCCAGTATTTCTTTATTGCAGTAAACCTGCAGATGTAATAACATTTCAAATGCTCCATCACTTGATAATGACTGCCAGTTATTGCTGTTTGATTACTGCTCGCTGATAAAATGCCATATAGTGACTTTTTGTATTATTATGTCTAGCTGGGTGCATATTAAAGGATAGTAAAACAACAGTAGGTTCCTCAACAAATGCAACTGGGTGGCACACCAGCACTATATAACGCATAGTGGAGGGCCAGTACCCGTTGCCAGGCCTTCTTAGCAACAGTATCACTTGTCCCCTAATTATACTATCATCTCAAAATTAGAGCGGTTTTGATTTCCTGATGTTGCAACACTACATGTAGCATCTTTAAATAGCAGGCCATTTTGGTACTAAAAACAGTTTGCTCATAGTATCCATGACAGACAAGTGTGGCTCCTAATAGTCTGCATTACCCCGTGCACCACAAATCACTGATTACGATGCATAAACATGCCCTCCCAGGCAAGCTGAGCGACTTCCATCTGATTGTATTTACTTTTGTGTGCACAGATAAACATGTATGTGGGAGTGCACGGTTAATTGAGTGCGTGCGGTGGCCATTGTCGCACGGTTGTTGTGAGTTGACGGATGTTTACAGGTGGTGAGATGAGAGCGCGCTATCAGAAGACCACAGACGCAGGCAGGCAGGAAGGAAGCCGCTGTAATTAGTTTGCTCTGGGAAAACAAAAGACTCATTTTGTAACGCTATCATCAAGCGTATAAGAATACAGTAGTCAGGGGGCGGCCTCTAGCTCACCCAGCAAGAGCGTGCGTCCAATGGAGTCCTTGGCGGCGGCACGGGTTCGAATCCAACCTGCGGCCCTCTGCTGCGTTGTATCCCCTCTCTTTCTCTCCCCCTTTCCTGTCTATGCACTGTCACTATAAATAAAGCCCCAAAAAGTAACCTTCCAAAAAAAAATATATATAGTAGTCGGATAACACTGCAACAGAATAGATCCCACCAAGTGCACGCTGATATGCAATGGGATGGCATCAGTCCACCAGTTAGTGCTGATACGGTCATGTGCTCCACTAAAAACATGAAGAAGCTGACCAAGAGGTTACTGAGATAGTTTAACAATTTCCATGTTGGATTAGTGGCACTTTAATGCGTTACCATGTACTGACTGATATACACATGCACACTGCAATATGATTTGATACCTTAAAATCACCCATTAGGTGCCATTTTTAATACCATAAAATGTACTTTACAAGCCAACATTTGTAAGCTTTTCAGTCAAAATTACCCATCAGTCAGTGTGCTGAATAAAGGATTTGCCAAACCAATGTACGTGGATCAAACCATCAGTGGTCAAGATGATGGGTTCATATCCTGTGTTCAATACAAGGCCAACTTTAGTTGGACCTTGTCCTTGTGTGTGCATGTGTACACATGTGAGAGTTGCCATTCCTTTTGAGAAACACAACTTGGAGGGCATCACTTTTGAATCCCCGGGTTAATAAAGTGAATGAGTTACAACTGTTGCTGCTGCAGGTGCTACGGGGAAGTGAATAAAAATGAAAATAGAGGAAGAGAAAATGCAGCGTCCAATGACAAGGATGAATGCGTGACCGTGATTGTTTGCAAAAGAAATACGCTCAGATGACTTTATGACATCACTGCCTCTATCGCTGCCGCAAGAAAGTTTTAAAACGCGATGAGGGTACAAAAATTGAAACGCAAGCACTGAACTGGCCAGGAGTTTCTGTAACAGCTGACTGTTTTCTGAAACAAGAACAAAAGCACAGTCGCTCCGTCTGTTTTTCTTTTGAAGCTGCCTTCAAGCGTGGTCGGAAATGTTGAGATCTATAAACGATCAATAAACGATCTGATGGAAAACAATAATTGTGAAATACAAAGTGTACTTGTGCTACATGGGGGGGGGGGGGGGTTAGTTCTCTGAGGTCCAAGGGCCTTTTCACATTTCTTCTTCTTAAAGTGCCCATATTATGACAACAAAACTTATTCAGGGATTTGGGGTGTTGTTTTGTGTCTCTGGTGCTTCCACACTCATGCAAACTTGGAAAAAAAAATATCCATGCTGTTTGAATGTCCTCTGCCTTCAGTCTTTGGGTGAGCTGTTCAAAATCTGCACGGCTTTCTACGTCACTGCCAGCGCTAGCATGCTAGCTCGTTCTCAATGGCAAAACACTGCTACAACACACACTGGTTGACCATAATCTCCAAAAGAACTACTTCCTGTCCCTGTTCTGCAGGTATTCCACAAGTTGTCCTCGTCTAGAAGAAGTCTCCCAGCTAATCCTGCACTGTACTGACCAAAGCTGGAGAAAGAGTTATCTAGCTGATGTGATCTTACCTAACTACTGAGCATGTTTGACTCCCAACAAAGATAGTATAGAAGTGAGATGTCTCACTCTGTAGCTAAAACAGAAACTCAAAGACACAGGGTGAAAACAAGATCTGCAGCAATGTGCAGCACAACAAATATATGTTGTTGTTTTTTTTAAATGAAACCAGGTAAACCTATTCTGACACAACTTCAAAATACAAGTATGAACCTGAAAATGAGCAGAATATGGGTGCTATGAATACACCTTTTTAGGATATTTGCACATGCCTGATCCCCATGTGTTTTGTATCAAAATGTTCAGAACAAACTGTTTTTCTGGAGCAATGTGTAAAGAGACAATTTGGCGCTAAAGCTGAAACGTTGATGTTGGCTTTTTGAAATTCCTCAAATCTTTTTGGAAAACAAACCTTTACTTATGATGTGTCTTACCAATTGTTTTGGGTTTTGAAGTGAATTGACCAAAGTCCTTAGGTTACATATGATTAAAATGGCAACAGTAAATGTAAATGAAGTGCAATCACTTTTGTTGGTCTAAACTTGGCTTGAGTCCTCCAATACAACAGTGTTGCAATGCAAAGCCAACAGAAGATGAACTTGCTAGTACCAGAAGCCTTGAACAAGTTGGCTAATGCTTGCTCTTTACAGTGCTTACACTACATTTGCCGTGGCTGACATTTAAATATCAGTGTTGGCCGGTGGCCCCGGGGCCTCATAGCAAGAGCATCTGCCTTTATTTACAGCTGACAGGAGGTGCTGTTCTGTGCGCTGTCATGTAGCCTACGCCTGCAAATGTCCCGATGATGACTCCCTCCAGCGTTGATCTAAAGGTCAGAAGGGTATAGCGATGACTTTAAGTTTCAGTTGCTACTGTATGTTTCCAACCAGATAAAACCAATTCTTTCTTTAGGGAACACTTTGTGCATGTCAAAAAATAGTTTTCAAGAAATCAGACATGGACATTGCTTGCAAATATTGTTATATCATCACATATTTAGTGAGGCAGTCATGAGACAGCCGGAGCAGCAGACTGAGAGAAAATACAGACTTCATAATAAAGCAATCTTACATTCCGCCATGTCTCAGTTCAACTAAATCCTCGCCACATCTCCATGCAACAAAGCGAGAGAACAACAGCTACCCTGACTTCATCCATATATGGTGGGTGCAGCTGGAAGCCAGACTAATACAGGCTTCACGTGGTTTTTCCCCAGCTCAGACGGATAAAAGTGTATGAATCTCCGAGAGGCCCTGCCACACACTTCGTCATCGGGCCAGGCTAACACCTGAATTTCCTCTGCATCTGTGCCATCTCAAAATCTGTCAAATAATCCAGTACATATAGCTCAATAGGGAGAAAAGAAGAGGAAAAAAAAGCCTCTTTGTGTTATCTGTGCATCTTTTCCTCAGCGTATGTACCATAGCAGGGAAATGGCATGGCAACGAATATTCAGCATTCATCAAACAATGAGTGTGTCGACCTTTTCTTTGGCCTCCGATCACCCAATCACCTTCCAGCCACGGGACCAGCAGACCACAAAGAAAACTCTCCAACGTCGAGAGAAAAAGAGTCAAAGCGAGTTTAGGCTTTAAAAACAGCTTGTAGCTTATAATCTCATCGAGTCACAAGGGGCGTCTGGGAAGCCACTGAACTAGAACAAGGAGTCAAGCAAGACACCGGGGGGCCTCTTCGCAATTTCAACCCAGCCGAGAGGCCTCATTAGGGGGGCAAACAGGGTTGAGCTGAGGCGGGACGTTGTTGAATTACCCGCAGCAAAGGTCAAATGTCTCAGGTGAGTCTCGACAGCTTCACGGAGCTTTCCTCTTCTGTCTTGATACCCCCCCCCCCTCTTCCCCTGCACAATGAGAGTGTGGATCAGAGAGAGCTTTAATGACTTCAGCAAAAGTGCTGCTGCTGAGGTACTTAAGCAGGTTTTTATGGAAATGGAGAGTGCAGAATATCAAAGCAGCCCGGTCCACTGAGTTGAATCGTTGTGTCGTGGGTAAACGTGCTGCAGTTCAAGCAGCACGGTGATGAACTATTTTCTCTTTACACTTCAAACAGGCTGGAACAAGCATTCCCAGATAACTGAGGAGGAATAAGACCGGCTTGCTCAGCAGCCTTTGCATTCTTCTTTTGCACCTTTTCAAATAATTTTGACGATAAGCTTGCACTGACAGCACATTTATTGTTATAGCTACAGTTTTGTGCATTTTGACACATAAAAAAGTTGAGAAAACACATTTTGGCAGATGGGATGAACATCTTTTTTAAGGCTTACGTCAGATACCCATTGAAAGTTTTTTTTAAATTATTTAAACACTCATTAGAAGTGAAGACTTCAACTTGGAAAAGCCGCAATATTTCCACAGATTTATGCCCTTTTAACCCCCTAGCCATATCAGTCTGATCTTAGTTTATCTACTACTAACAGATGGGAGAAAGCATGTTTGCCACTGTGCATAAATCATCTCATTGGCTCCAATAAATGAGCCTGCCATTGGTCCAACCACACACCAAATTCCTCAAGCACTCCTCCTGCCCACACAAGAGCCACTGCCGCACTGATGGCAGTTTGCCTGTGAAAGTAAATTCTTCACTTTCTAAACGGGGGCCAAATAAGGACTGAAGCTCAAACAGCCCCTTAAGAGAGATTTATACATCGGCTGGGTTTCTGTTTAACTTGGAAGGCTAATAAATCCGCCTAACGCTGTGATGGTGAAGAGCGTTTTTCTTTTTCCCTCTTTGACATTTTGACATAATGTCAAGTGTGTAACGCACCATGTTCAACTAGTTGACAGTGCATCGCTGGCAAGAGCACACTTTCAGTGTGAAGTGTTGTTGTCAGTGGCTGAATCATATCTGATGTAGAATTTAAAAAGAGAGTTAAATCAAGCTGTAGTAAAATAATGGCATAATAAACAACTCATATAGAATGCTGCCACTAGAATAGTACTGCGTGGGAAAGTTTTGCCACTAAAACACTGTCCATCATTTATAAGACAGTTGATGATTCAACATCCTTTAAAACGGAGAATCCACTCTGTAAACACTTTTTTTTTTTGGTCAAGGGTCTAATCTATTGGGTGGATATCTAAATTTGGAGTCAAACATTGTGAATCATGCTTTTTAGTCTGGGCTGACCCATAACGGTCAAATTGCTATTTCACCCAAACAGGATGGGAAAGAGCCGGTGTATACCGATGAAGTCTAAATAGTTGTTTTTGTAAAGTAGAACAAACTGCCTGCCAGCTGTTTCCACTGGCGTCCATTGACACCCAGTAGCGCAACACAAACAAGGTCTTCCCACAGCATGAAAACCATCCTGTGATGGTCGAACAAATGACAAGACTGGACGAAAAAACAACAACCTTTGATTGGATTTTTTTCTCTGCGACTCGAACGCTTCAAAGCAACACGTTCCCTGTCTTCTTGTGAAGAATCCCCCATCTAAACCTTGAGGATAACATAAGAAGGAGATGTATTTTTTTTCACATGAGAACAAAATCACTACCACATGGTTGACACGCCATAAAAAAAGCATAAAAATCATCCAGTACCACAGCATACAGGAGGTTATTTACAATGAGCTACATCACAGTGGATTGCCTTCTTATTTCAACTGTTTTGATTGCCAATGAGCTCAGATTTGAGTCCAACAGAGAGACTGACATTATTTCACCTCAAAACCAACATGCCGATGTCGGGTTTGAGGCCCAGAGGAACTTCATCAAGTGGACGTGAAAGAGGCAAAAACCCATGGATCACTGAGGAAGCAGCTATTTGGTCATGGTCAAGCCACAGTGAGTGGTGAGTGGGCTCTGGCTCGGCTGCCCCCCCCCTTGTACGGTTACAACCAAATCGCTGTGAGCTACAGACAACATAATACTCCATTAAACAAGAAAATTACGAATAGCAGATGTGCAATTGTGGTTCACTTTGGACGCAGGTTGAAAACCTCCAAATCTGAAAGCCTGACGTGGAGTTTTATGCAATGACCGCATATCATAAATGTTAGGTCATTTCAATCGTGGGAGAGATTGAACATTAAGCAAAGGTTTACAACTCAAAAATCACCTGACTGGGTTTCCCCTGGCCAGGCTTCTATGGAAGTTAAAAGGGTTTTCATCATTACTGTGCCGGACAGCGTTGGTTCCTGGTTAATTAGAAGTGGCTACAGAATGCTTTCCCTCCTCCCACCATAAATGGGACTCAGCGCAAATTCTTTCAGGAAGACTTCTAAATAACTTTAATCACCACTATCTCTTCCGGAAACTATTCAGCTGTTAAAAGGCATTCATTTTTCAGTAAACCAACCAAAATTGGCCACGAAATGAATGATCCAATCACAGCACGACATCCTGCTTTAAATGTCTTCTCTCTTGATATCAGCTGTCTTTTCAGGCAAATGTGCAACCCTCCTCCTCCCCCTTCCGCCTATGGTCGTCATCACCCACGGCAACCTGAGTCCCTTTCCGGTGGGCGGCTCCTTCGTTCGGTCTCCGACTTCTCCACCATCGCCAGTGTATAGGCTCCATCGGTGTGGGGGGGATATGTCTGGCTTCTCTACCCCTTTCAAATATTTCAATGGAGTCTAATCCCCAAAGACATTATTGTACATTTCGAATAATGCTTATGTACAATAAATATTTGTGTATCTGCAATGAAGTCTCTACTGATTGAAATATCACATTGAGGCAAAATTAAATAAGCTGAGCCCAAATCAATGGTATACGCAAAGAAAAGCGCAATGAAACATGGGCTTAAGATGCTCAAAAGTATTTCTGAACGCTCTTTTGCTGAAATTACTTCTATAAAAAGCCTCAACTTATGCACATGTCTGCAATTTTCTTAAAAGTGTTAATCTGAAAACACTTTGTGTTGAAATTCCCTTTGAATCTCAAGTTGCCTTTCATTGTTCTTCACCAGCCTGTCACTTATTGACAGAAATAAGTTAGTGTGTAGGCCGAGACTCTGCTAATTCAGCCTTGGCCTCTTGTGTGGTTGCATGTTAAATGCCATCCTCCCTGGTCACTACTGTTTTAATAACACATACTTTGGAGCTGACGCAGCTGGAGAGCTCGTAGTTTTCACAGCTTACCAGCCACACTTTGTGTCCGTGGGCTCTTCTCGTAAAAGCTGACGGTAGAATATCTTAAAAGTCAATCTGAAAAACAAAAACGGGATGCGTGACATAGCAAAGCATGTCTGCACAAACATGTGAGAGGAATTTCTACTTGGCAATCAAAGTGATCTACTTTGAGCCTTTCAAGAGGATTTTCTGCAAATTATGGTATGTTTCATTTCTCAACATTTCTCATTTCTGCCAAGGCTTCACTCCTCTGATGTGTCAAAAGATGAACTGCCCTGAGGGAAGCTAGGTATGTTATTAAAGGACAGCAGAGACAGGTAGAAGAGACAAATAGTTCAAGAGGGATAGATCTACAGGGAAAGCAGCCGTTCTATAAGCATCACTCTTAGAGAACATCTTCTTGTTATGAGACACAAGGGAGACATGAGTTAGGGCTCTTTTGGCAGTTTAAGAGGGTTTCTGGGCAGGGTAGAGAGAGTGGTAGAACATTTTTCCTCGAGACTTATGACCAGTTTTGAAAAGTGAGATGCCAGGGCAAGAGCTTGGGGTTCAAGGTTATGGAATGTCTTCAAGCAAAATTCAAGACGTGCTCAAGAAAAATGCATCGTAGTCCCCACCCACAAAAAAAAAAAAGTGTTTAATTTTGGCACTGTAATATAACTGCATTCCTTCCAGTTGTTTTGACTCTTTAAGTGGGAGACAGGACATACAAGACCCGTGACCTCTTAACCGTTCCTGTTTAACTGCCGTCCGTGTGTTGGCTCAAGGCCAAAGGTGAGCGACTGTCATCATCAGTCCGCATCCTTTCTCAAAGTTGTCAGAGAGAAAACGTGTGAGAAAAAACTCAACGGATGACGAAGAGAGTGCAAAGAAGGCTGAGAACGCAAACGACATTTCCTGTAAACGTTCTACTTGACCAACTGCTCTACTTTATCTCCTGTAATGCCAAAGCACATGTGGGTTACGCCGAGAGAGAAAACACACGCTCGCCTGCTGCGTTGACAACTCGCTCCGGGTCTCTCTGTCCGACTCTGTCGCCACAAATCACTCCTTGTGGGTTCAGGAGCCTCAATCGGCAACTCAAATTAACTTGATCTGTCCCATTCCCATGGGAGCAGCTTTCCTATGAGTGTGTAGCAGACTCAGCCGACATCCAAAACATGCAGAGTAGAGCATTTTGAAATGACATCCAAAAATGTTGCACGGCTTCAACTCTCATGCACCAACAGCCTTGTTACGCAGTAAAAGCTTTCCAAATTCAAGCAATGAAAGAATGCAAAAAAAACCAAAACATATTCAACAGGCAAATCATGCAAACTACAGATGGAATGAACTGCAAAAAAAAAAAAAAAAAAAAGCATCTGAAAATGTACTCTTTCAGATGTCTTACCTGCACGCTGGTGCCACTTTTTCTCATGCTCTCTCCTCTCTCCGCCTGGTTTCTACCTCTGCATTTTCCTTGCCTTCAGACCCCCCTCGAAGAGAGAAAGAGGGCAAGAGAGGGAGTACCAAATACAGACACTTTCCTCCTCCTCCTCTTCCTCCTCCTCCTCCTCCTCCGCCCCTCTTGCTCAAAACAACAGCAGTAATCCCGAACGCGTGCCAGAGAGCTACTGAACTCAATTCTGTGTGTATGCGTGTGCGCATGTGGATGTCTGTGCAGCCTCTGGACTGGACCAGGACACACTCTTTGTACTGTTGGCTTTGGTTTCTCCTGTCAACTGCCAAGAAATTTTGAAACACGCTTTATAAGGCCAAGCGAGTGGCTTGGGGCTCCTCAGGATTCCGGTACCCAAAACGAGAGAGCAAAAGCTGTCCGGGGGCAGACAGTAACCGTATCCCTCTGTATCCCTCCTTCTGCTAACCCACTCTCTCTCTCTCTCTCTCTCTCTCTCTCTCTCTCTCTCCTCCCTCCTGTACCTAGCTTTCTCTGCAGCTGTTGACACATGCTTGACAGAGGGAGTGAGAGGGAGAATGGGACGGAGAGAGAAAGAATAACTTTTCTGTTCTTGTTTCTGCAGAAAATCTCTCTTAATTAAAGCGTTTTCATTTTAGCGTGTAGGCAGCCTACATTTTTTTTAAACATAAATATACATCATATTTATGATTATATTTGTATTCATTTTGCCAGGTACCCCAATAATCTGAAGCGCAAAGATGTTCTTTTCAGATGAATAAAGTTCTATCTTAACTTGTCTAAAAAGTAGTCTGAGCATACCGCTTTACAAAGTAAGTGCTCAAAAATAGGAATAGCTATATTCTGTATCCAGTTTAATACCATGCAGTGCAGGTTGACATCCAATCATCTTTGATGTCAAATGAAAACCTTAGAGTTGCAGAGTAAAGCTGCACAGCGTACTTTACCACACTACTATAGATGGATTAGATGATACTTTATTCATCCCACATGGGAAATTCCTGTTTCAGCAGCATTCTCTACAATGAAAGCAAACAAGTTAAACACACTAGAAAACGGCAAACAATGGACATGGGCAGAAGGTAGACTGATGGTAAAGTAAAGTAAAGTGGGTCACATAAGGTATTGTAAAGTAAAGTAAAGTGCAGTGCCATAGTACAAGACAACATTGCAGTGTTAGTAAGTGACGTTACAATTAATTGAATATGTAATTAAAAAAAGTGATAATGCGAAAGCAGGTAACCATAACATAAGTTATATTCACCTGTGACCATATACAGTATCTATAAGGATGCCCGTACATGCACATTAACTACCGTACCCCCAGGTTTATACCCCCAAATCCCCCATTTCTAATATATATATATTTACAGTATATGTATATATATCTATATGTATATAGATATATATATATATATATATATATATATATATATATATATATATATATATATATATATATATATATATTTGCCAGTGTTGGGGTTTGAAGCACTCAGGGGTGAACTTAGCTCCTCCTCCAGACGAGCAATGAGGTAAATTGGACCATCAGTCATCAGCTAGCACCCGCTTATTAGGCCGCAGGACCAGTTTGTCTGCCAGCTCTATCTCCCGACTCCGGCGCTGCCTCTACACCGCTGAAGGGCGTCACTATGGCGACGTGCTGTGATGGCTCTTTGATGTGACGGGTCTGCGCTGGGGAAACAGACTTGCCTCTGTGAAACGGCTGCTGAGGAATGGGGAGGCTTGGCTCCTGTGAATGTGTATGTGTATATGTGTGTGTGGTGTGTGTGTGTGTGTGTGTGTGTGTGTGTGTGTGTGTGGTGTGTGTGTGGTGTGTGTGTGTGTGTGTGTCATCATTTTCTCTCTCCCTGACTCTCGTCTCCCTCCTGTCTACCTTTTTCACTTTCATGCTTGGACAGTTACGCTCTTTTGCTCGCCAACATTCTTGAACGCTCCTCATCCCTGCTTCTATGCACGTCTTGCTGTGTTTTTGGTCTCGCTCCATACACTTTGGAAGATAACGCAAAATTAAAAAAAAAAAAAAAAAGCCTGTAAAACAACGCTGAAAAGAAAGTGGTGGACGCCTGTTCATGGGCGAATAACAAAAGTGACTTCTTTAACCTTTTGATGACATGGATAGTTTCACGTCTAACTCTTTTCCTACCAAGTTTGGATGTCCACACAAACACCCGTGCACATGGGTTACACAAATACTCCCACGTTGTACAGTAGGTGGTAAACTGGGGTTGCACCCGTGCCTCCTGAAATATTAAAGAGCTTCTGGGTTGCGTTTTATAGAGCATGTCATTTGCCAGCGCTCTAATTAAAAGGCCTCTCCCAGTTTTCACACATCCACACACATGTTAGTATGTGGATTAAAAAGCTAGACCTTAAAACACTTGACCTCAACATTCTGCACTGGAGGAGGCCCAGCTCAGCTCAAGCCAGGCTTGGAATGTGCACTCAAGAGACAAACAAATGAGCAGTAAACGTCTGAATTTCGAATCAGCCTGAGGTCTCATCCTTCCTTCTTTTAAAATGCTTAGCTGTTTCCTTCACATCACTGCTCGTGTTATGTAAGCTGCTTGTGAGCTCAGCTTGACAGAAAGGGATTTTGGGGCTACTAAAGATAAAACAGGACCATCTGAGTCTCCTTGCGGCAATAGTATACCCTGGATTTTCTTTTGGCGTGACAAAGGAACTATTGAATCTGCTAAAAATAGACATTGAGCATGTGACTGGGTTGCCAAATCTGCTTCATAGCTTTAGGACAAGGATGTACTTTCTTAGCGCGATGGTTTGGAAAAAATCTGTTAATTGAGGTATTAACACAGTCATTTTTTCAATTTTTTTTAGTTAATGATTAAGAGAAACTCCTTTGATTAAGGCCTGGGCTCTCCTTTAATTTTTAAGATAAAAAAATGAGGTAAAATAACCAAATGCCTTGCCCTTCCACCAGCTGACAATAAGGAATGGAAGATTACTATGAATCTATAAGAAATGGAAGAATAGAATGTGCAAAGAAGTAACTGCTCACTACTTGACGTATAAATGTGTCAACAGGAACATGCTCACACGCTCTGTTATTTTATTCTTGGACTGCAACCGTGACTCACTTCCTCGTCCTACTGTTTTACCCCTGGTGCTGCTCCAAGATCTGCGAACATCTACAACTACAGGAAATGGAAAAGCCTGATTACGAGAGCACTTTGTTCGGCTCCAGCTGACAACAGCGATAAGTAAACAAAGTCTTCTGATCAAAAAACGTGTTGAAAACACTGAGTGCTGTTACAGGCTGGTGGCAGATAGACGTGGTCTCTGAACCCTGAGAACCAGCTGGGTTCAATTATTCCCTATTAGTCCCTGCCTGGTCCAGACCGGCCTGTTGACCATGACTGTTTTTATTAGAACAGAATAAAACTGGTCCTGCGTGTGTAGCATGAATTCATATTCATATTAGAGCCCATTTCCCGATATATCGGTATCCACATTTATAATGGCTATAAATGATTCTGATAAATGAATATTTAAAAAATAAAAACGGACTGTCAACCGTGTTATGTGTGTTGGCGTTGTATAGTTTGTCCTCCAGAGGGCGCTCTAAAACGTCCCTGTTGGCAACACTGATTATTTTTATTTTTTTTAATGTATTTTTGTTTAAAAGACTTTAAGTTTCACATCTTAAGTTTGTGTTTTTATACGTTTCATTTATTAGAACCTTAATATATTTTGATGTTCCTCTATTCTGTTGTGACAATGAAACAAATTCTTATCATATTATTCAGTGAGAACTCATAAACAACTACAAATAATTAATGTTAGGGAAATCTGTTTATGTTTTGTAACGCGTTTCTGGATTAAAAAAAAAAAAAAAAAGCAGTATATCGGCCAATATATCAGCATATCGGATTTTTAAATAATCAAATATACGTATTGGCCTTAAAAGTCGCTCAGCTCTACTTTATATGCTTTATTTTTTAAATCCACAGCTACCTTTCACACCTTTCTGTAGTTGTCTGGTAGATTTGATTGTCATCAACTGAACTCTCCCTTCAGTTTGTCGGTGTGCGGTGCCCAACCTAACTAGACTCAACTCTTATTCCAAGGGCAATTTTCAATGATTTAATCTCAAAACTTGGACGTTCAAGGCTAAATGAAACAGAAATATCTAAACGGCAATGTCAAATTTCCCCCCTCTTGCATCAATCTTGCGTTACAGAAGTTCTCCAGAGTTTTCTAAACAAATGTGTCTTGCGGCGGAGGTAGAATTGCAGCAGAGACACATATGGCACGTCAGACAGGACCACAATGTTCTCTTTAAAAAAAAAACACAAACATGTAAACAGCATTTTTAGAAGAACTCAGCCAAGGAACGCCAAAAGCACCCTCCAGCACCGTTGTTTACATGAGGAATATTCAAACGTCTTGCGCTATCGCCCGCCTTGTTCGACCACTTTCCATCATTCCCCTCCGGCCCGATCTTCCCCTGCCAAACCTCGCCTGTGACTTCCAACCCGCCAGTCCTACGAACACCAAAAAACCCACTGCAGAGGCATTCCATGAGACTCCTCCAAGACATGACAGGGATAAATCTTAGGGAATAATGAGGGCTTGTTTCCATGGAGAGAGAGAGAGAGCAGGACGCTTACTGACACTGCGCTATCCTATCTACACAAGAAGACACACACATTCTTGCATTCCCCTGAAATATTGGGTGGATCGGGTTGTTTATTTTTGTTGCAATAATGCCAAAATGGATCCCTGAATCATGACAGTGGAGGGTGGTGATCTACATGTGGCCCTGAAGGAGTTATTCTGTAAAAAAAGTAGGAACCATTTATGAAATATAGATATAGAACTATACATACTGTCCACAACAACTGGTTTCTGCCTTTGAGAAGTGTTCATCTAACTTATTTTACCAAAGTTCCCCAGCAGGACTTACAACACAGAATCCACAGCTCAAGTCAGGTATGAGGACCCGACACCCCCACGCTGTCTAACAGAGAGCATCTGTCTCCAGCCCACAACTTGGGTGTCCAGCCAGAGTTTGGGCCGCATCCCAGCCACAGCACCCCTGTACCGACAAGCCTCCATCTCATCATCCACAATCATAACATCTACAGTGGGGTCGACATGTCTGCCTCCTATACGCCGTCCACACGGAGATGACTTTGGTTGGACAGACAGATGATTAGCCGTTCTTTATCAAGGCACATTAGTGGACATCCGTCTTTTGGATGTTCTGCAAAGACATTTTCACAAGCTTCAAAACTTCATGATTGAACCTCACGTAGTTACAGATGTTCAGAGACTGAGAAACATATCAGTAGTCGTTCCACTGGCATCAAGATTAAAGGGAGTTTGGCGAAATGTTTATGGACTTTGAGGGTGTAATAAGTCTAGATAATCTTACTGCCCAAGTGAAATGAAAATCACACTGTTTATCTGCTTTACAAACTCACTTTCCACATTTTCCCATTTGGAGCAACCGGTCACAAAACATTTACGTCCTCAAAATAATTGAGCAAATGAAAAAGTAGCCGTATTATTAGACTATTTAGTAGGTTGATATTCTAGTCCCATACTAGATGTGTCTCGATGTCAATTACAGTGCAGCCACCTTGAGATGCCAGAGACTTTTACATGTTGTTGCAATTTCTTTGGGCACCAACAGAGGTCAGTAATCGCCACTTCGTGCTCTTAAGAAAACGTTCCGCATGCAAACAAAATAGATGATGACATCACAAGAATGTTAACCCTATGTTGAGGTTGTAAAAACTACAATACTCCAACAAACAGTCATCAACCATTCATAATTATTGACCATGCATAAAACTATTTTAAACCATTTAAACAAAATGTATTTATATATATATAAATAAAAGTGCTGTCAAACGATAAAATATTTTTTTGCAATTGATTGCATTAGTGTCATAGTTAACTCATAATTAATCATAATTAAACTTTTTTTTTCCTTTCTACATGTCCGTTGATTTCTCGCAATGCCAAACAGCGTGTGTGAGGCGTGCTTGTTGTTTTGGTCCTGGTCTAGCTAGATCCGGTGTGGCGTTGTAGTTTTTTTTTTAAACGTTACTAGTTGTTGCAACAGCATGTGAAAAAACTACAAAGTTTGCTAGGCCAAAAAGAACGTTAATCTCGTGAAAAAAATAGACGCCGTTAAAACTGACAGCAATAATATATATACAGTATATATATATATATATATATATATATATATACACACATTTATTAAGTTATAGTGGGTATAGAGCAGACACTTTATAAATCACACATATGCTGTCTCACATCATGTGTTAAGAACATTTGCTTTTATAACACACTCATTAAAATCCAAACGGCCTCATTAAAATGCCATAAAAACACAGAGATGCTGCATAAAATGTAATAACACTACCATTAAAGCGTTGAAACAATGGTATTTTAATGTTCTGGTTACTATACGGCATAACAAGGGAAGTCGTGGCAGCTTGAAATAATAAACACATAAAAACGTAGCCGATGCTGTGCAGCAGTTATCTTCACGTCTGGCAAACTACAAACCGCTGGCGACGACCTCATCGTGCTTCATGACAAATTTACTATCCGAGGGTCGGCGTGGAGTCAGCCGAAGAAAGCATCGCCGTCTGCCTAAATCCACACTTGTATTTGCACAGTGACTTTACTTTTCCGCGCTTTATCGGCCTGAAACAATGAGCGTGCCACTGCCATGCTGTCATTTTTTATTCGAGGGTTATTTCACTGAATAAAGCCAAAACAAATGTTTGGTCTCAAGTAAACCCATTTAGGGATTAGCACATTAGCAAATAAGGATTAGTGAAATCATGCCAAAGCTCTAATTTTTAACCAAATTACAAAATTCAAAACATTTCCTTTCACAGCACTATTAGTTCGGGATGGCGTGTTGTCTTCTCAACACACACACACACACACACACACACACACACACACACACACACACACACACACACACACACACACACACACACACACACACAACACACAGCTCTTCTTCTCCTCCTTCAATCCCTTCCTGTCCAATGTCCGTCACCACCAAAATGAATGACTCATGACTCTGGCTGTTCTGTTTATTCCCCCAATTACCACCACAAATGACTGTGCCTGGTTGTAGAGGTATTTGGGAGATTTTTCCTCAAATGTTTTGGGAACACACAGCTTTTTGTTCCTACAGTAATACTTGGGTTGAGCAATGGTTTCGGGGATGTTTTTGGGGAAATGGGAGAGGAGGTAAGAACCAGGGCAGACTGGAGGGAAAAGAGAAGAGAACATTTCTCTCCATCAGTCACAACTAAAACCACTAAGAACAGCCTTGATTCGCTCTTCCCCTCCGCCCTTTTTCCTCCCTTCTCTCTGCCATTCATTCCTCCCTCCCTTCCCTTCCTTTCTAATTTACTCTGCCCATGCATTCTTTTCCATTGCAGATTGGGATCAAATGTGGGGAGGGTGACTCGAAGAGGAAGAACTGTAGAATATGTGATTCGATGCGATGGTTTTACTTCCTCTTCGGTTTTCATGATTTTCAACTTCAAACGACATTTTGTTCAGGACACGAAATAATTACTTTTTTTATTTGCAAAGAAAATGTGTGAAAGTGAATTATAAAATGTATTAGGTGATGCAAATGTATGGGGAGGACTTAATGGGCAAAAAACAAGCCATATCATGAAGGCCATTTGATTCAGAAAAGACGGTTTTTGAGTAAAGAAACTACGAGTTTGAAGTCTTGTTACATGCTAAACCACAGCTCATGGGTATATCATACTATAAGTTAGAAGTATACAACTTTAGAATTCAAAAGGACAAATATTTTACAACAAGCAGCTGTTTGAAGTCATCTGCTGTGCGGGTTTCAATAGAAGTGAATGGGTGATGGAACGACTTTCCTTGGACGAAAAGTTAATGTGACCGGACCTTACGGAGTTCAAGTCTCATAGTAATCTACCAGGAATGTGCGCTTGCAAGTATTTAATTGACCAATGCAGTGCGTTTGCGGGATAATATCACATTCAATTGTGGCAAAAGTCGATCCAATTTCAACATTAATGCTGTAGTAATCTGCGTTTTCTTGGTCGGATCCCTCTGCGTCTGCAACCCTGCTGTGCCAGTGTCTCATTAAACTGAATGAGAGTGCAGCATTTCCTACAAGTCTGAAACTACATGTAAACAGCCGTAGCTTAACATTTGTGATCACATATGTATGTTTCTAGACATACTAAGAATATGAACTCTTATGAACTATAACAGAGTTATGTTGCTTTTGTTATACGTCTAAGGTTTTATCTACAACATGTGTAAATGTGTGTAACAGTCTGAATGTGTAGAATACATGTGTTTACATGAATATAAGTGTGATGTTTTAATATGTATTGCATGCATTAGAGTGTTGATAGGCGTACGTTTGCATGCGGGTGTACATAAGTATGGATATGGAGTACTAACTCAGTATTTATAAGTTGTAAAAGATGTTTAGTGTCTTACCTTCACTTCACATTTTCTGTGGCAGGACAACCGGCAAGCTGCAAAAAAAAAAAAGAAAAAAAAAAAAAGACTATGTTAGGTTTGTAATTTAAACAGACAAGAGCAGGCCTGGGTGGGAAAAAAGCAATGTCATTAAACAGTAAAGATAAGCCACTTGTGCAACCAATCTCCACATGGGATCAATGCACAAGTTTCTTTCTAGATAGATCAACGAATAAAAGCAGCAGGTATGGTGCTTTTCAGCAAAATTGTAAATGTCGTGCATTCAGCCTTTTGCTGAAGAACAGCTGCTGAATGCACTGAGTGGGAAACAAGGTCAGCTCTCATCCTGTGCTAACATGCTGTGGTGCTGCCCCCAAGTGACCACATAGAGCAAATATCCATTCAGTCATTTCTTTGTATTTCAGTATTCCTCCTTTTGATTCCCGCCTTGACACAAGTCCTTTAGATGGAGGTGTTAAATGGTAATATAATAAGCAGGTAAATACGCCAAAACTACTGGATGCTTCCTAAAAGATGTTGAAGTATGAATTACATGAGTTAAATATCAATGTCATGGTCAGAAACAGAGACAGAGTGCGATTATGTCGACCTCCAGGCGTGCTAACGGCCATGTTTTGATGTCTGGGCGGGTACAACCCTTGACTCCCCCCCCCATGCACCTGTGGGCCTGGCTGTCAACCTAGGTGGTCCCCAGGTGGTGTGAGTGTTTCTGATGTGTGAGCAGAAGTGACAACCCTGTGTACAAATGTTCTGGGTGGTCTCACGGCGAAGCAGACTGTTAGAAAAACCCATTTTGGTTAATTAAGGTAAACCTGCGTAATGGTGATAACTGGATTACTTGGTCATTTTGTGTGTGTGTGAAGCGCTGATTGGTAATTATTTGGAGATGGTAAGAGTGAAAGTGAATATTTGTCCATCCAATTAGAGAGGCAGCTCTCTCCTAATATTATTTCATTGCCTCATCTTCTAGGAATAACCAGCTGTCATCGCCTGTCATGTAAATGAAAAGCCTCGCCTAGATGTAAATCAAACCATGTTTTAAAAATGCAGCATACTGTATAAATTACTTTAAATGGTAGCATTCTAAAGTTAAGCAGAAGTAGAAGGCAGCAGTGTAAAGAAAGACACAACTGATAAACATCTGTCTGCATACTACATGAAGTCCTGGTTTCCAGACTAAAAGTGCATTTTAAAATTCTTAAAAGTGTGCTTGATCACAGTGGAATTCTTTGCTTCCTATCTGTGCGAATAACTGCTGATGTTTCATTCTACGTTGCCTTGCATTTCCCATGCAGGCACCAGGGGCAATCATTATCATCATGTGGTTTTATACACTGTTAATGAGTAGCACTTATCCACAGGAGGTACAAGTCTAGCGCTTCATCTCAGAAAAGAGCAGAGGAACACATGCAAAGAACAAGTGAATAAAACTACAGACATGATGCACACGTGAACATATCCGACGTGGTTGGTCCCTTGCAGGCGATTGTGTTTTGGAGTGAAGCAAACGGCAGATGTGACTGACACACTGTGGCGATCAAAGTTCATCAATTTTGGAGAAAGTTTAAAGGAATGGTTTCACATTTTGGGAAATACGCCCTCTCACTTGCTGCCGGATATGTAGATGAGAATATAGACACCACTTTCAAATCTGCCGGTTGAATATGAGGAGACAACCAGCTGCTGGCTAGCTTAGCTTAGCATAAAGACTTGAAACAGGGTGAAAGAGCTAGCATGGCTCTGCTTATCAGGACCTTTAATGCTCACTAATTAACACAATCCGTACAAAAGAAGTAGTTAAAAAACTTATGGTTGGATGGGAGTTTCCTATTGTCCAGGCTAATGTATTTCCCACTAAACTATTTTTTTTAAGTAACAGTAAATCAGAAGACTGTGCAGGTGACAATACAATCACAGCCAGTTAGAGCATGTACATTCTCAACATATGCACACATCTGGTAAAGGGCACAGCACACCGTCTTATTGTCACATCTTTTCTCTTGGCTACAAGCCCTCTAGCAATGTGTAAAGGGCCGATAGGATGCTCAGATGAACATGTGTCCAGGTGTTGTGCTTGTGAACATACAGTGCAGTAAAAGAGTTGCATTTAATAGCACAGAAATATATAGTTTTTGCTGATTAAACCAAGTTGGGCACGTAAAGCTGCTGCTACAGGAGGCAGTTTTGGCTTTAAGCTGGATGACTTTAAGCTTTACCATTTGGCAAGGAAAGCTTACTGCAGTCTACTGTATTTTAACATAGAGGATGAATGGACAAAAGAGGGATGAAAGGGAAAGTAATTCTCCTGTGCTCCCCTTTGCACTCTCTTTCCTTTGTTTTCCATGTCTATCTCGCAATCCCCCTATACCCCAATTTCTCTCCCTTATTATCTTGCCTCGCTCTACACCCCCACCCCTCACTCCTTTCCCCCCCTCTTATCTAGGCTAATGCAGCAGCAGCAGCAGCAGCAGCAGCCATGCTAATTTTAACAGCAAATCCTCAGCCAAAGCCCCATACAGGCCCGCTCCGCTACCGCCGGGCTTCTGAGTGTCACCTCGGCTTCTGCTAAAGACGCAGTGTTTGTTGTTCAAAAAGGGAGTAAGGGAGAGCGAGTGAAAGGGTGTGGGAGAGAAAAACAGAAAATGTGAGGCTGCCCGGGAGTCCTCCAACATTAATTTCCCCCGGACTTTTTCTTGGAGTGACAGTAAAACCTTCAGTTCTTCTAAAATTAGAATGGAAAACATGTGAGGAGGAAGATGGGCAGGCGGGGGCTTAAAGGGAGGGAGGAAGAGGGGAGAGAAACCAAAGCTGCAACATTAGACACATGCATACACACACACTGTACATACATATGCACAGCTGAGTTCAAACAAGTGTACTAGGCAAAACAATGGAGATGGATGCAGAGCCAGACAGATGTGGAACATAGCAGCAGACACCATTTATTTCGTTGTAAACTGAATGTATACAGAGTTTAGGTCGCTGGTTGGACAAAACAAATCCGTTTCTGAGACCTCACCTTGTGTTTTAAAAAATCTGATGCGCATGTTTACTATATTATAACATTTTATAAAAAAGTATATTTGAATCAGTTGATAGAAACCAAGCCCGAATCAGGAGAACATCTTTCTGAATGAATTGCTCCGTCTGCTCACAAATCACTCATTCTGATCTCCCGCCTGCTCAGATTCACCCCCCCCCCCCCCCCCCCCCCCCCCGCCACTCACCTTTGCAGATGAGGCCCTCCTTGGTGATGGCCTGTTTGCATATATCACAGCTCTTGGCCTTCTTGAATGGCTTTAGCTTGAAGGTGTGTGTGTGGACGCCCTCCAGCTCGTCGGGCTGTGGGAAGGAGAGGAAGGAAGAGAGATCAGGAGGGAGTCGGTTGAACGGATGCCAGCAGGTCCACGGCCAACAGAAACACATTTGGGATCCAGCAATGATATATTCGTCTATGGCTGCACAATGAGGGGCTTGATCTCAGTCTATGATGGTTTCAGCTGACCGGTTCCCTTATGTCTTTGTTTTATAGAACATTATGTCTTTTTTTTTTTTACTTTGACTTAGATGACTTCTTTCTACATATACAAGAAAATATTTCTCTTTTTTACAGTGAAAGTATTTTTCTTCTGGCTTAAAAAACGGATGATGATAAATACTCATAATGGAAGTCATTTATTGAGCAAATTGCCAAATATTCACTGTTTTCCTTCTTTATAAATGTGAGAATTCTTTGCTTTTCTCTGTTTTACACCTTTGTAAATTGAATGTCTTTGAATTTTGGATTGTTGGTTGGACAAAACAGGCAATTTAATGATGCAATTTGGGCTCTTTAATAACCCTATTTTTTACTATTTTCTGCCATTTTATAAACTAAATTATGAACTGACAAATATTTACAGTTTAATACATTGATAATCATTAATTGCAGCCATGCTTTAACCCATCTAAAGCTTTTTTTCTGAGCTAAGTTTATAGATTAAAAGTATAAATAGTAAACATCGCATTATTATCTAATCCAGTTTTTCTTGGATAAAATATGTTTTCTTTATATGATCGAAGACCAAAAAGACATGTTCATAACCTAAATTATTTTGTGTCACAATATTGCATCTGCATGCACTCACACTGACACACACTGACATAGTCCACCCACCAGCAGAGGATGTTTTCACTTTGAAGTTTACTAATTAAATGACTAATTAATGATGAAGAGGAGAAAGAAAAAAAATAAGCCTCACAGCAGCCAACAACCTCAAAAACTCGAGGAATGATGTATGGCTGTGTGTATGTGTGTCTATGTGTGTGTGTTCATACTGTACTGTATAGATGTGCATGTGTGTGTGTATGTGTGTCTATGTGTGTGTGTTCATACTGTACTGTATAGACGTGCATGTGTGTGTGTGTATGTGTGTCTATGTGTGTGTGTTCATACTGTGCTGTATAGACGTGCATGTGTGTGTGTGTATGTGTGTCTATGTGTGTGTGTTCATACTGTACTGTATAGACGTGCATGTGTGTGTGTATGTGTGTCTATGTGTGTGTGTTCATACTGTACCGTATAGCTGCGCATGTGTGTGTGTGTGCATGTACGTGTGTGTGTGTATGTGCGTGTGTGTGTGTGTGTGTGGTGTATGTGTGTGTGTTGTGTGTGTGTGTGTGTGTGTGTGTGTGTGTGTGCGTGTGTGTGTGTGTGTACATAAACTGCACCAAAACCTGAGCAGAGTAGTGAGGAATGAAAGATGCATACATTTATTTTTTGCCCCCTAACAGCAAAGATATTGAAACACAGATGATGATGATGATGATGATGACGAGCATGATGAAGGTGGGGTTATTGCATGTTGCTTGCTGGGAGAATAACAACAAGGGGGAACACCAAAGACCTTCCATGAGTAATGTGATTTCTTGTGACATTTCCAACACTTTCAAAGCATCGCTATGTTGAAATCTAATTTTCCTTCCAAAGAGCTGCACATTACTCAATGTTGGTTTGATTAGTTTAACCCGGAGCATACAAAATGCAGCCAAGAACGCTAGAACTGGGTCACTAGAATTCCCTTGGAAGGTGCCTTAACTCTTAAGCAGCTCAACCTGACACTGAACGCTTGAGAGCGTCATCAAATGACTAAAAAAGGGTTTTTTTCAACAATTTTCGATAGTGGTATTGATACCAATAACAGGACTTTGATACCGGCTCCTGAACGACACATTTTTTTCTATACCAATTCCATAAAATCCATTTTACATCTTTACACATTATGGCACAATTATTTATTTTTCAGCTCCTACTGCGTGAGACCCGTCTCTGTATGTAACGTAGAGACGTTCCTGTCTGTCTCTACGCCGTGTAACAGCCAATCACCAGCATTATTAGATCTTGGTAGAAGCGTGCTGAATGCCTATTGGCTCACTGACGCTGCTGAGATTTGCCACCTAGGTATTGAAATATGGCATTGAATGACGAAGGCATTTTTTGATACTCAATGCTAAAACATATCCAATTCATTACCCAACCCAGATGCTTTTAATCAGGTTTCATTCTATTTGTTTGGGCTAGTTTGATACTATTCAAATTCATTAAAAAAAAAAACACACCAACAAGAAAATGAAGCGGTTTCAAGATCTGCTCTTTTCTTCTGACAGTTTCTTTCTTGTTGTTCACCTTCTAACACCCTACTGGATCAGCGAAACACCTCTCCTGAGCTCTCTTTTCCCAAATCCACTGTCTGAACAACCGCCTTTGGTTAGTCATAATGTTGATGTCATTTCCTTTGTGTATTTGTGCAGCTGGGCCAGTCTGGGTTGGGCACTGCTGGACTGTGAACCTTTTTAATGAAAAACAGTGTTTTAAAGACAACTTGTTCCGACTATCACCTTAAAAAAGGAGGAATGAATGAGTCCCTTCAGGATTAATTAAAACAAATGTAACCAATCCCATTCATCATCTGAGAGGGATTCCAGTTCTGTATTATCCTCGGCTAAACATGGAGGGATTCTTGTCAATGCTGCATCGCTTCCCAAATAAAATAATCCCAGTAAGATCCTATTTCACAAGCTTAAGTGAAATAAATCAAACTCCAATGTCTAGGAGCCAGTTTGTGTCCAGCAAAAGACGTTTAAAGATTATTTGTTGGCCATTTTTAGGCCTTTATTGACAGGAGAGCTGAAGAAATGAAAGGGGAGAGAGTAAAACTCTATATTCGCCCAGCAACGTCAATATTCCGCAGTGAAAGTTGATTCAACCAATCAGTTTGGCTGCATGACGAGTTGAGATTCTGTGCACGTCAGCCCCTCTGCAAGCCTGCAAGACCCAGATCTCCCTTCTCTTCTGTGTGGAAGGGCGGGAACATTCACGTGTATCTCCTCGCAACAACTTCAGCTGTACTACTATTACTACCACAGTTCCTCTACTACCACAACTAATTCAAATCACTAGTACCAGAACTACTCCAACTACAAAGGTATAGGATGTGGCTCACAGATGAAAGCGGGACTAAGTTGTGTAATCCATTGCTTCATTGTCTTTGAGCTCATTTGTGCATTCTTTTTGAAGCTCCTTGGCTTTTTTTCTCGCATTCACTCCACCCCCTCTCTCTCTCTCTCTCTCTCTCTCTCTCTCTCTCTCTCTCTCTCTCTGTGCCACAGTCAATTTGGCTCAAAGCGTTCGCAAAAGTGTATTTCTCAGCGTTTTCCCTCCCCTATCTCCCTAAATCTTAATGGCTTTTGTCACGCTGTGACACGCTCGCTATAAGCTCCACAGAGGAATCATGGTTGGCCTTGGCTGCACAGCACAGACGCAGCATATTACAACAGGTAGCGTCAAACAAACAATATGCTAACCTGATAATTCCTGTAAAAAAAAAAAAAAAAAAAAAAGGTAATAATTTACAACCAGGCTGGTGTCCATTTCAATGAAGACCTTTTTCATTCACGAGTTGACGTTGAACAGCAGCTCAGGTTTACACGTAGACAGGCCGCAGACATCTCTTCCACACACACTTTCATTAAAGTGAAGGGATGTAATCTGAACTGACCGATATCCATCAGGAGTATCAGAGGACCGCTGAGATGAACAAATGCAAAACGGTGTGGAGGGAAAACAAAAGAGTATACCATGGGAAATGATATGTATATGTATATATATATATACGAATACAGAGTGTATATATGCCCCTATTGAAACTGTTAAAACTGTTTCTGATGACTCTTTTTAAGTAGAAATATGTCAGTGGAGTCTTTTCAAAAATAAAATATGTATATATAATGTATTTTTTATTTTATAATATATATATGTACACTACCGGTCAAAAGTTTGGGGTCACTTACAAATTTCCACTCCCCTCCATTATAGACAGAATACCAGCTGATCTGAGTGGGTGGCAGATCTTTAATGTAATATCTGCATTGACCATTATGCACAACCATTCTTTCAACGTTCAAAAGGCACATTTTGTTTACTAATCTGATATTATTTAGAAAAAACTAACTAGAAAAACATTGGAGAACCCTTTTGCAATTTTGTAAGCACATAATGTAATTTGAAAACTGCTGCCCTGGTTAAAAAAGCAATGCAACTGATCTCAGATGGTATTCTGCCTATAATGGAGTGCAATGGAAATTTCAAAGTGACCCCAAACTTTTGACCGGTAGTGTATATATATATATATATAAAACTATGAAATTACACAGGTAAATGTGAAAAAGTGAAGTTATGTCCCAAAGAATTGGGATAAATTTGAGTGAAAATAAAAAGATTTCCAGACTCAACATATAACAACCATAACTAACTCAGATGGACATCAATAGCAGCTGAAGCACCTTGGTGCCACGCTACAGCCCTGATGTTAAAGATGACCTGGCAGAAAGCCGCCGGCTAAACCGATCAGATGCAGCCAGCTGTGTCACAGGCAGGAGCCATGGTTACCTGGCTGCCACGGCAACTGGGGTCAACATGTCCTGTCAAACAATGATGGATGAGAGAGGATTAAAAACAAAAGACATAAGAAAACATACAACCCACGAGTTTGCACACACACACACGCACACCACACAACCACACCACACACACACACACACACACACACACACACACACACACACACACACCACACACACACCACACACACACACACACACACGTGAATGCACACCCTGGCATACAGGCCCACGGTGAGTATCACCACAACAGGAGTGCAAATGGTTCTTGGATGGCTGCCATGTAGCATCTGGGATTCAACTTGTTTTTCAGAGAGAGGAGGGAAAAGGGCCTCGGCAGCTTTAAATGGCAACTAATCAACGAAGAGAAAAACAGGGTCATACTTAGTTTGTGCTGTCCACAGTGGAAATAACCCTCAGAGTTTCAAAAGCTCACACACAAACTACTGTTTTATACTTCTTCTTTTTTTTTTAGGGAGTAAAGATGTTAGTAAAGCTCACAATTTGGCATATAATCAGAAAGCCAGTGCACTAATGAATGCCATCAGTTTCTTAACCATCCATGACAGATTCTATTATTATTATCCAATACAAGACAACTTGCCTCCTGATGTTCATATCAAGAAAATGTTCAGAACTTCAGAATTAAGTAATCTGTGACGTAACTGCTGTTTCTGTATGCTCTAAAAACTTACTTACTTTTACTGAAAAAATCTACTTACTTACCAATGTAAGATTCTTCTAAAAATAAATGCAAGCTTGTGGATGACAAATGATAAGATTGAGCATCTTTGTAAATGCAATATGGTGAGCCAGAGAGCCCACATAGTTCAATCACCAAAATAATGGACATTTATCACCAAGGGTCTCGCCAAAATGAAGAAAACCAAGAGACTCTCGACCATCATGACCAAAAACCTACTGCCATGCTGAAATCTTCATAAATATTCAGTCAAGATGGTATTTTTTTTTCAAAATAATACCATCATTCCAGCTGCCAAATTCAGACTATTGACAATTATGGACACTTTGAGTCACTTTTAAGGGTGTGGCTCTATTTAATGGAAGCTGTGCCTTTGACTCCTAAAAAAAAAAAGCATTCATCCAAAGGACAAGCCAACACAGAAAAGTGAAAAATCACAAGCCCTGTCATCTGTTATGTTAGGAGGGGAGTCCCAGGGGGGGGCCTGGAAGAGAAAATTGAAAGGAGAGTCATGTAGAGAGATGGCAAGAAAAAGAGAAAGAGAGGGGAAGGAAAATGGATGAAGATGGAGAAAAAAAGGGATAGAGTAAGCGGGTTAAGAGCAAGGGATGGAGGAGGAGGAGAGTAGGTGTTTTTGTGAGTGTGTATGTAGCCTGTGTGTGTGTGTGTGTGTGTGTGTGTGTCTAGGCGTATAGACAGCAGGCCCAGTAAATCAAGGCTCTGTGCTCCTCTCCCTCAGTTGCACTTAGCTAATGAAAAGCATCACTACGCTACCTCGACCCCACTTAGAGCCAAGACGTGGGAGCAGGAGGGAAGTGAAAGGAAGAGAGGGAGATGGGACGACTCTCTCCCAGGCACTACTCTTTCTTTCTGCATGGACACAAATCCGTCCTGTCACATACAATATAACCAATAAGAAAACATACATGTCTTTAGTCATGCATGCACACCTAAAGATTGAACTTCAGTTATTTGTAGACAGTCAAGTGTATAAACCCACAAATGTGTCCTCTATTATGATGGACAATATTCATGGGAAATAGTTATATTCCTGTGGTGGCCACTTTGACAGGAATTATATTGACTCCCTACCTAATAAACCCATTAGAGACTAAGTTGTTGATACAATTATTAGGTCATAGTACACCACCTGCACGGTAAAAAGAAAAGGACAAAGACAAAGTTAGCGGCTAGCTGGTGAACATAGTAGAGGATTCAGCTGCTAAAATAGCAGATATTTCTCAGGGGTGAGTGGAGACCAAAAACAGAGATAAAAGTAATATCAGACTTACATTAACGTGGACATAAACACGACTCCAAATAAATGCTAATATTGCTCCGTAACCTATCATCTACAGGATGTGTAGGTAATTTGTTTGCTCTGATGATATGTAAATTTTGTGTCCCCAACTTGTTTATGCTGCCCCCAAGTGGCCAACAATACAAGCTACAATACAAGAATGTGTGGCAGTTGTTGGAGATTACAGTTAACACAATGAAGGTCAACACAAGTTTTCTATGGATACAAATCTGCTCTGATATGTTATTCTCTCTCTGATAGGCTATGTCTCTGACCCATAAACTCCAGCCCTCTAAAACTACTACAACTAGAACTGTTGGGTCATTGTAAATTCCGGAGTGTGGTCTATCTGTAAAGTGTCTTGAGATAATTCTTGTTATGAATTGATACTATAAATAAAATTGAATTGAAATTGAATTAAAACTACACACATATAAATATTCTCAGCTCTGCCAAACAAACTTTATTCTTAATTGTCATATACACAGAGTGCAACGTAGGGTCATTTTATCAAGAGAGGAGAGTCACAGTATATGGGTCAATGTATAAAGTCTGGACATTCTGTTTATGCCATGTGCATTTTCAGCTGCTTCATCTTGGCCCAGATACTCTCTCTTTCACACTCGTACGTCAACACAAACTTCCCCACTTCCAGCTCAAGTCCTACATATGTGGCCAACATGGCTCATCTAATGGAAAACTACACATGGTGTTCTGTTACTTTTCAGCTAACCTATATCCGCCTTGTTTCGGCAGATGTCTCTCTTTTGGCCAGATGTCACCTTCAGCTTTCTTTGTGTGAGAATTTTTAAACTCAGGTGGATTTCTGAGGACTATGTTTAACCGCTCCTCAGATCTCTGCAGGGTAAATCCAGACAGCTAGCTAGACTATCTGTTCTATCTGCGCTTTGCAGGAAGGTCCGGCAATGCGAGACTACTTTAAGTTAGAGTCTGCTTGAATTGAAATGAATGTGCAGTATCATTTTGCATATTGATGTAATTTAACGCAAACCCTGTAGTCCAATAATTGTTCAGTGAGAGTGTCTCCTAATGTGCAATAACCGTCTATGGAGTAGTGAAATAAATACTGCCCTTTAGAAACTAAATCCAGAAGGTTAATTTAGCTGTTTTTCTGTCTTCTTCTCTGGGGCACAAAAAAATGTGGGTTTCTTTTTAAAAAAACATGTGAAAATTCTTGTTGATTGGGTTAAGATTGGTGCTCTTTGCTCCTCTCTTATTCCTACCGAAAAGACTATTTTGAGACAGCACAGGGGTCATAGAGGCTGCAGTAATTATTCTCTTTCCTCTTAAGGCGGTCCACTGTAAGATCTATATTATGTGAGAAAGAAAATTGAGGGAGTGAGGTGTTTGTTTTCAGAACGAGTCACTACCTAGCTGATGGACGAGGTAAACAGAAGGAGCGAATGAGTCACCCGGACAAAAAAAAAAAGAAAAAAAGACAAAGAGCGCCAAAATCAGCTCAAACGTCGGATGACATGACTCACTGAAGTCGAGCATGAGGAACAGGCCCCACAGAAACTAACAGGAAAAAGAGAAAGTCCTGCACCCCCCCCCCCGAGATGAAAAAGCAGAGCCACACCTGCTTTCAATTTCCACCAAATTGAAATTCGGTCAGGCACAATGGGCGCCTTTGTGAGACAGAGAGCGAGAAAAAAACAAGAAATGAGAAGCACAACAAGAGGGAAAAATGAGAACCAGGATGAGATTTGTAATATTTTTATGCATATGAGTGCGTCAGCATTGACGTGTTTCCTATTCTACAAAGCTAGTTTCATAAATTCACGTGTTTTTATAAACACACAAAAACAACTATGGTGGACTTTCAGCTGTTTTAAGAGTGGCGACACTTACATGGTATGATATACGATAAGAATGCTAAGGGGTGTCACACTTGATTTAATGCACACACACAAAAAGTTGTGTTTTTTGAAGATTCCTCCAGCGATTTTGTACTGCACTTCCATAAAGTTGAGCGACCCTCAGGAGGCAGATTTTAAAAGGAACTGTCCAAATTAAAGTAGCAGAGGCTACGCTATCCTGAATTTTAGTCCATAGTATAAGTCAAACTGGATCCTAAATTTCCCATAATGCAACTTAATAGCATCTTTTCATTCCCTCCCTGCATGGTAAACAGTCACATCTTTCAAACTCCACAGCTCAGTTTGTAAGGCAGCCTTTCTAATATCAATTTGTAGTGATACCTTGATGACATCACTATGACATTATTAGGGTTATTTACTTAAAATATTTGACAACTTGTAGCACCAGCAGTAATCCAAGTAGTAAACTGATCTTTATGTGTAAAATTGATGTAGTGCCACTTTAATGACAGAATTCATCGGACGTTTTATTGAAACTGTGTGAGACTCATCATCACTTCTCCCTCACCAGCTTTAATAAAATAAATAAAAACTGTCATGTCAAGGAGCCATGAATTAAAAACATAAAGCAATGCAGGTTGATTGAGGGGTTGTCCCGTGCACTTCCATTTATGAACATTTTTACAGTAGGTGGGAAAATATCTGATGGGACAGTGAAATCTCATATCAGGATAGTCATTGTTCTGGTTATAACCCCAGAGGGGCTTTCTTCACTGTGATTATGGGTACATCGGTGATTGGTAGCACAGAAGTACCCATAATCATAAAGCATGTCGCGCAGGCTGGTACTAGAGATGGTCCGATATTAATTTTTGCTTTCCAATACCGATACCAATACCGGAACTTGTGTATTGGCCAATACAGAGTACTGATCCGATACCAGTGGGTCATATATTTTATTATGTTTTAACAGCTTTATACTACTATCCCTGTATGGATGGAATATGATTTCTATATTTCTTGTCAGTCTGGCTCAGGTTAAACTCTTTGTGAAACAGGAACAAACACAAACAATGAACGACACAGAACTTTCTTTATCATCCAGTTTGATAGTCAGTTAGAACAGAAAAAGAACATAAATATACTACTTTAACCTAGATTTTCTTTAGGGCTTTATTACGTGGTATCGGACCGGTGCATGAACTCCAGTACTTCCCGATACCGAAACCAGCGTTTTAGGCAGTATTGGAGATGATACCGATCGGTATCGGAACATCTCTAGCTGTTACCTTCTTTAAAATGTAAAAAGAATACTGTCAAGGTTATGTTTTATTGCTGAAATGTAGACATTCCTGGAGAAGCAAGGGGATCCCCTATAGAAACAAAAAACAAGGACAAATCCAAAGAATCTAAAAATATGTATCACATCAATCTGAATATTTACAATTTTAAGGAACTGATAAGTCACATCTTCCCGTGTCTACGCCCATACTTCATTGGAGTATGGATCAGTGTACAGGAACATAGATACGAGCTCAGGATGTTTTATTTATGGCGCTGAGTACAGTCGATCCCAGTGGACTGACACTGTGTGTGTGTGTGTGTGTGTGTGTGTGTGTGTGTGTGTGTGTGTGTGTGTGTGTGTGTGTGTGGTGCGCAAGATCTATGTGAATCTACAATATGACAGCCCCCCTGCTTATGTGTGGGTGTGATGTTCTATGGATGCATACGTTTGTGAGTGTGTGAGTGTTCTATGTGTATGTATGTGTGTGCGTGTGTGTGTGTGTGTGTGTGTGTGTGTGTGGGTGTGCGTGTGTGTGTGTGTGCAGTTGCTATACTGTTTACGCGAGTGTGAGATATGATCAATACCAGGTACAGACACAGAGACACACAGATCAATGAGGTATGATCATGAAGTCTAGGCTGCTTATGATCATTAGCCGGCTGCTAATGAACTTGCGATGCCATGTTTGCTAATGAGCTCTCTCGCTCTGTCTCCTTGAGTCAATCCAGGGAAACACACACAACACACACACACACACACACACACACACACACACCACACACACACACACACACCACACACACACACACACACAAAGAACAAGAACACAACATAGACATAGCTTTGAAATGTAAGCATATCTGTGCTCCCTATATGTGTGCAGGTGTGTGCGGTTGTGTGGACATTTCCTTAGTTGTGATATAGCTATTATTTCAACTGCTTCTACACTTAATGGCCATCTACAGTACAACGTTATCTACAGACAGATCTTCTGAACTTGGGCTGCGATGCAAACTTCGGTATGAGATGTGGGGGGCAGAGTAGTGCACAGCGCCCGGGGGAGGAGTGCTGAAGCTGGGTCGCGGGCTGGCTGATGGTGGCCTAGCCGCCTGGAGGGAGGCGCCTGGTCACATCGCATATAAATCACCTGGTCACAGATACGCAGAGCATTGTTTAGCCGGAGTGACAGGCCACACTCTCGGAGGACAGTCTCAAAGATACAGTACCACACGCCATGCAGGCATATACACTCACGCACAAATGCACTGGTTGGAAAACGAGAGCATGGAGGAAGCGCCAGTAAGAGTTGGAGGGATCTCTGGCTGCAAACAGTCAGCCTGTGTGGCAGATGGACAGCACATGAGGTCCCTGCAGAGGCCGTTGACCAAAAGTAGAACTGAGTGCAGTTTCATGTCATTTGGAGGCGGGCATTATGATTAAAACCAAAAATATCACTATTGTGTACATGCTGGACCAAAATGAACTTTTATGTCTCATCTTTTTTTTCTTTTTCGAACCAACAGGATAACGTTAAAAAATAGTTCAATAGAGATTGGACACCGCAAACCGCAGATGGTCACAACCTCCAAAAACAACACGATACAACATGAGATGACTTGACCCTTTATACAGTATTGGCAACTACTTAAATACTATAATAGCTCAATAATTGGGATTTATACTCAAACAAAAGGATGCTCTCTAATACTTTTTAGATCTATCAAAATCAAAATCAAAATGTTCATTGTTGCTTGTAAAATGAAGAAAAGAATATCTGTTGAGTGAATTAAAATTAAAATGGGTACGTTATAGGACAAACAAATACCTTGCTGCTTCTTTCTGAGTAAATCATTTTACACAAACAAAAAAAAAACACGCCACTAATTGAAAATATATTTTACTGTGAAATTAAATATTGGAATCAAACTATCCAAATTTTCAATTTTTCAGATATAATTTCCGCTTAGAGGTGTAGTCCTTGTCTTTTCAAAGTAAACTGGTAAATATGATGCTGTTGCTATGATGCTGCGGGGAATTAGCCACCCAGCCTGCACATAGAGATGCCAAGACAGATTCATTACTCGAGAATTTCGTCATTCAGCGCGAGCTAATCACCTAGAATATACGCTGTTATTAGCAGCGGGAAATTACATTCCTAATACACGGCGGGCCACACACGTACAGACCCACTCACACAGAGGTCACGCACACAGAGGCGTGGCCGGCTGTAACAGCACAATCAAAGTCTGATTGATTTGCCGAGGTCTCCGGGGGAATTCTGTTCAGTCAATAAGGGACTCTGTTAGACAACTGAAGACATGATGGATCTACTATACATCTTGACTTTAGGTGTTTTCAGCTGCCTTGTACTGGACTACAGCAAAGAATGAAATGGAAGTTGTTTTTGAGCCGCCTAAAAAAAATCATTGCAGAGCCATGAAACTATTTTTTATTCTGATTATTATCATTATGTACCTGAGCAGTCCTATCGTGTTAGATAAAATACAAAAATCACATCAAAAAAAATCACAAGGCAAACAACCACCAATATGAACAACACACACGACATTTGATACATACCTAACCTTCAATCCAAGTCAAACTATAAAAAACACTAGATCCTACGTCCCAAGATGGGATTTAATAGCATCTTTCATTAGAGACCATCTCAGCCTTATAATGCCAACGTCTTTCAAACTCCACAACCCAAATTTGTAATACAGGCTCTCTGCTAACATCTCCAAGCCCAAGTCAAGAAAACCATGATGACATCATAGGGGATATTTCCCAGGCCCTCAGGAAGTACGCCAGGCTTTGAAGCAAATATGACATAACAGGCAAACGGTGGATTTGCAACTCCCGGGCCATCATGTGATGCCCTCTGGCCCAAAGAGACTTTATCTCATAGACTCACATAGAGAAAGACATGTCTGTAAATCTGTGGATACACATTTTTTTGAGCGTCACAACACCGACAAAATGACTCAAAAAACGAATCGGAATTTGATCCATTAGGTCCAATAACATTTGGAAAGTCTAAATATAGTTGCACGATTAAATGATTTGATCCCCATTCATGTTAGTTGAGCGCTAAACAGGAAGTAGCCGGCTTGGTCGGTGAAGGTTTCTAGTGCGCCTGCGAATGTGGGCGCACTAGAATGTGGAAGTAGTGCCGATCATTGGGGTAATTTTATTGCTCCATGATGGCTTCAGGCGCCACAGAGCAACTCTCGTAGAGATTAACGGGGCTACGCCTCGAACGGGTTTTTTTGTGCAGTTTTGCCCAAACTGGGGTGCCCTGGCAGCTCACCTGGTTGAGTGTGTGCTCCATGTCCCCATGTCCAATTCAATTAAATTCAATTTTATTTATAGTATCAATCTAGACCATACTCCAGAATTTACAAAAACCCTACCGGTCTAGTAGTCCCCTTCAGAGCAATTAACAGTGCGACAGCGGCGAGGAAAAACTTCCTTTTAGGCAGAAACCTCAGACAGACCCAGGGTCTTGGTAGGCGGTTGGGGTTAGAATGAAGAGTGGCAATAACAGTCACAAAAACTAGTAGTTTGTAGTAGTTCTTTGTAGTAGTTCATGGCGTAGCAGGGCACTGTGCGGCATTTCAAGGCACAGCAGGACGTAGCAGGATGTGACATGGCATCGCAGAACGTGTAGCGGGACCATGGCGACAGAAAGTCCCCAATGAACAAGGCTCAATCCTAACCGCAGCGGCCAGGGTTGGAGTTCAACCAGCGGCAAAAACAAAAATGAAACCTGTTATGACCTCCAAATTGATTGCCAGTGGATTTATAACACTAAACAGCACAAGCCCATGGTCACCTTTGGGTTAAAGTTAAGTTAAGTCAAACTCTGTATCATACTCCATTATATCTGTCATTGATATGGTCCAAAAATGACTATCCAAGTGACCTTTTCAAAATTTGGTGTTAAAAAGGGGGCAAAAGAATGATTTGACTGTTCAAAAAGCCAGTTACTTGCATTATTCATAGATGCTTCCCTATTTTATAGCAAAGAGAAACAGCAAATATGAAATAAAGAGTACTTGGCATAATACACCATCTGAGGTCTGTAGTCTAACTTGTGAGACTGCAAAATAACATGAACGAAATCCTAGGTCTTAACGGATTGGCCTGACTGCACTTGGGTAAACACAGGCAGGAAATTCTTCTGTGAATATGTTCAAAATCATATCGCCGGTGCTGTGTCAAATATCGGTTGTTGTTATTCATAGCAGAGCTGCTTAGCATAGTGTAGAGCAGTAATGAGCTCACAGAAGTATTTGACCAGGGCTGCAGGAACTAGCATGCATTTGTGGCTGTTTCTGTCAGCATGTCAAATCTAATATTCTCCCTCCGCGTGTGGGGTGATACATTATTAATAGCGTGTATTTGAGGAGCTTTCTTCGAACCCGCTTCTTGCACGTCACTCAGCCTCTCCTCGTTACTCCTTATCCTCTCTCTGCTGATGCTACACCTCACAACGCTCATGTCTTTCCCTCTTCAGTGTTCATCTCCTTTTGTCGTCCATTTGAAGGATGATAATGTTGGATTGGAAGCCTTGCATCTGGACACCTCGATGTCTCCCTTTGCATATGAACTGCATGGGAGCTTTTCCTCCACCCTGCCTCTTTCCCCTTGCATCTAAATGGTTCCTTCTCCCCCACTGCAAGCTACAGAAAAGTAGGGCAGATGCCTCATTGCACACTTGGGTGCGATCATTACACACAGTGTGTACATTATACAACAAAAAAAATGCAATAAATCCCCCTACTTTTCCAATAAAGATGGTGTTACACTGCAGCTAGGAGCATTAAAAAGTAGGTGATGGGTGAAGTGGCGATATGTTAACATACAAAAGCACATCGTTTTTCACTTTAATAAATGATTGTGTGGCTGGAAAGAGCACATTTGGCTTCTTCACATATGTAGGGTTTCTCTAACACAAAATATAGTATAGGTTTCAACACTAAATTTATATTCCTCTGCGAGAAAAGAAACACCTGTTCTTGTGTCCATCTTCACATGTTTGTAAGTCCACACACGTGTCCATATTGGCGTGCTCGACTTTTTCTTTCAGTATCTGTTTTACTTTTCTTTTTTTTTTCTTCAAAGGAAGATGCTGCGTGGAAAAGCCCCCTGTTTCTGACACACTTAGTCAATCCCAGATAGCAGGAGAAGCAAGCGGCAGCAGATTAAATTATACAAGAGAAACCAGAAATAGCCCTAGTGCCGAGGCCGCGTGGGCTCGATGCAAGAACGCGCCGATGCGAACACACGTCACACCGCAACGGAGCAGCCAGCTAGACAAGTCCTGAAAGGATCAAGGGAATGGAGTCGAGATAGATTGGACACTGGCCAGGCCACGCTCTCATCAACGACAAATACGAACTTGAGCTCAAGTGACCAAAGGATAAGGATGTTCTTGGGGATATCTTATCTCCAGTTTGGTTAAAAAGGCGTGAGGCTGGAGTAAACTTTTAACCAAAATTAATTATCCAATTTCCAGACATCAAACACATACAAGAGTTAAAAGCAACAGTGGTGCTGTTGTGTTATTTCAAAGGGTATCAGTGACCAATCTCTTTACACTTCACAGATAAACATAACCGCCCACTTGACAACACCATGGAAGGTCATTTGGAACATTTGAGCAGAAAAAAAGCCATCGGGTCATTCAGAAATGAAACTAAAGTAAGTTTAGTTACAGCTATATGTAGTCTTATGCTTCTCATGCCATACAATCTGCCTGTGCGTCCAAAACGGAGCATTTTTTGTTGCCTTTCTAAAACAAATCGACATACTTTTCCATGATGACCTTTTGCTGAGCACCTGCATACTGTAAATCTCTGTCGGTCAGTCCTTACCCAAAACATGCAGGAGAGGCAAACCCAGGTCCTGGCCCTCCCTGCCAAAGCAGAGGGCAGGGACAGAGAGACGGAGGGCATCCTGAAAAAGGTCACTCCGCGCTCACGGCAAAAATCCACTGTGTTCCCAGAAATTCCCGGCGGTTCCACGCAGGCTTGGGCCACACAGATCCATGCCAGACATGCGAGGTGCACAGAGGCTGCTCTCGTTTTCTCTCTCTGATGGCCTTAGTCAGTCTCCCGCATGTGAGCTCCCGCTCTCTCTTGCTTGCTCTATCTCTTCCACTCCAGGTCCTTCTCTCTCTCTCTCTCTCTCTTCCCCTCTCTCTCTCTCCCTCTTGTTCAGTCTCCTTTCTGTCCCTTCTGAAGTGTGGTAACTTTATTCCATGGAGGAAAAGGGGGAGGTGAGTCTTGGCCTTTTATTTTTCTCCCTCCCAAAAGTCCCTTTCCTCAAATGATCCTTGTTAGCCCCTCCTTTCCCTCTCTCTTTTACCCCTTAAACACACACACACACACCCACACACACACACACAACACACCACACACACACACACACACACACACACACACACACAACTATTGACCACCGTCCACCCTCTTGGCTTCTCTTGCATCTTCCCCTCCAACTCTCTTCTGCACACTGCGAATTATTTGGTTCTAACAAGGTTAAAAAAAAACTTAGTTTTAGAAGTGTTAGATACTGTATCTTGTTTTAAGAGTGAATTTCTTATTTTAAGTGTTTACACTTAAAACTTTACACTATAATCTTAAATCAAGCAAGCTTGGCAAGTGAAATTATCTCCCTGCATGGACAGATCATTTCACTTGTTTTGAGTACCTTTTCCCTCAGATTTGGGGTTTTTATCTTGTTTTTAGACACCCCTATTTTTGCAGTGCAAGCATGCTCCCTCATGTCTGTGCTAATGTCACTTCAATTTTTTATTGGCAACCCCTTCCCGTTTCCAGATCTCTACTCTTACTTCAAAATATCTGCAGGACTCAACAGCTGCTGTGACGCAGCTGAGTGGCCGGACCAGACAATGAAAAACCAACAGGTCCCTGCTGCAGTAGCTGGTGGAAACATGTAGAAAACAGAGCTGAGCTCATCACTGTGGTGTACATATATTGTCTACACAGATGCACATGCAGTCTTGTACACACTCACAGAAAGGCCATGTGCACATATGCGCACAATAATGACCACATGGCAACACGCGCATTACTCTTGTTGCAGAAAAAGCCGTGCCGTCCTTTATGTTTTGCAAGAAAACTGACTACTTCTTCAGAAAGTCCTTAAGAAACAATTAACTTCAGCTATTCAGAATTACACTTCCGTAAAGTTAGTACACTTGCAAGAGACATATAACAAAAAGAAAGGCCAAAACTGTCAGAGATATCTTGACCTTTAGCTAGTAGTATGAGTAAAGCTCTTCAAACACTGGATCCTACACATGCCTTAATGCAACTCAATAGCTTTATTCGTAAGACCTCTTTGTCTGGTGAAGCCCACGTCTTTCACACTCCATGGTTCAGTTTGTAACTCAGGCCTTCAGTAAGAAATGTTTAGTCTCCAAGCCCAAGAAGAAATAACCCTGATGACATCATCAGGGTTACTTTCTCAGACACTTTAAAGCTTGCCACAGACCCACAGAAGACATTAAAAAACAGCTTTGTCAGGCTCATGATGAGTGAACTGAACATAATGTAACATATGGTGAAGTACTGTATAGCATTATAAAGATTATACCATACTATGTGTCAAATTTAACAGTTTTTTATAATCTCCCTGTGTACATGTATATCATTATATGTCTTTTGAATCCTATATGTGTGCATATGCAAAAATACTTCCCATGCATGTCTTCAAACATACCCAGACACACGTGTTAGAGATTGCTCTGTGCATGTGTACATCTATAAGTACAGCACTGAATCAACATTATATCAGCGATGCGGGCATATTACATCACTCCACAGTCAGATCCATAAAGGGCTAAGAGCCAATTCATTTTGAGAAAACACCCTCTATTGATCTTTGCTGCACTCCATCACTTCCACTGTAACAGTTACCTCAATCCATAGGCTAACCTGACACATAATCTGTGTGTGTATCTCCCTCTCTGTGCACTCTATTAACATAATGTAAGCATTGAGCACAGTGTGGATGCATTGGGGGGGGGGGGGGGATTGCTGCTGGTTGTACTGTAGCAGTCGCGTTAACTCCTGGACTGGATTTAAAATGGATTTGGTGTCAGTGTTTAAGACATGGCAACCACTTTCTCCCTGCAGCTAACTGGTCTAAACTGGGTTGCTAGCAGCCTCTAGTGGCCTCCAACCAACCCTCAGTCAGTCTCTGCAGATGGGTAACAACATAAATATACATACAGCTCATGCATGCATCTCATGCTGTTTTCAGGTCTGGATGCAGCCAGGATGGCCATTTAAGGGACTATTTACTACCTGCAAAAAGCATTGATTTTGGGTCTTCTATTGGGAGTGGTGTATTTTCTCAGTACAACATTTTTGCACAGTGAGGTCAGGTTCTTATTCCCTTATTCCCAATGCAACATGCCAGAACTCACTGAAAACACACTGGCAGGCAGGCAGGCAGGCACCAGCCACACCCCACACACACACACACACACACACACACACACACACACACACACACACACACACACACACACACACCCCACTTTTGTAATCCCAGACTAATGATGTTAGCAGCCCTGTACTTAAAGGTTGGGGGGACTTTGATACATATGCTGCAAAATGCACTGAGATGCAATGAGAGAGTGCTATTTGACCACCAGCTCCACCAACACAACCCCACCCAAGATGTTGAAACGTTTTGGTTGTAATAGATCTACTGCTTAACGAAAAAACTGAGCTGGAAGAGAAGGAAAAAAAAACTGATAGTATTAAGTATTCCACATTGACTCTGCAGTCTCCTCTTCTGTCGCGGGAGAATCCATCACATTAAAGCTTTAATGCTAAAATAACAAGGCATCCATCATGCTGAACGCTGGGCCAGAATACAGCTAGCCATTCAGGGTACAAATCTGCAATTCTCTGGGCACGGTAGCTCCACACCGCTCGCCACAGTCGGACGGCATTACTCAACGTGGAAGGTAAGGTGGGTGCATGTGATAAATACAACAAGCAATGAATGAGGTTTTCATGCATATGCTGGAGAGGCAATCTAGAGGGAGAGAATAAGGAGCCATTCAGCGGACAGGTTTCCCATCACCCTCTTCTCTTTTAGCTGTCTGCAGTGCTGCCTGATGTGAATATACTGCCCTGGGGGACATTAGTTAAATGAATAGGGAGGCCAGGTTTACAAAATACAGAGAAGAGGAGAGCTGAGAAGAGGAGACGGGAGGAAAGAAGACACAAAATAAAGGAAAGAAACAGATAGCAACATAGAGGAGAGGAGAACAGAGGAAATGAAATCAAATATAAGAAAAGTAGCAGATGGAAAAGAGAGGAAAAGCTACAAGGAGATGAGAGGATATGAAATGACACAAGAGGAAATTCAGTGAAATAAAGGAGAGACAGGAGAGGAAAGGGCAGTACACAAGACACAAGAAGAAGATGAGAGAAGAAGAAAAGGGACAAGAATAGAGGAAACTACATTAGAGAAAAAAGGATAGAGAAGAGGGCTGCAGATGAAAGGACACAAGAGGAAATTCAACGTAATAAAAATTATGGAACAAAACATAAAAGAAGAGAGGAAGCACGAGGAAAGGAGAGATAATTCAATGAAATAAAACAAAAAAACAGAAAGGAAATGAATGGGAGAGAAGAGGAGAGAGGATGTGAGAATGAGAGGGAATTCAGTAGAGGAGAGAAGAGGGTTATCCTTCCGTAGTGTCACCATAGTAACACACATGGAGAAAACCTCTACACATCAGCCCTCTGCCTCCTTCTTACAAAACCACCACACAGTCACAGTCAAACACGCACATGCCAACAATATTCCGAGCCCATCTCCTGTTGTAACCCGGCCGTATCATGTGGGGACTGTGTGAGCGGCGTTGCCATGGAAACTGAACACCTCACAGCGGTCCTTGGAGGGAAGACACAGAGCTTTACCTCTCCACTTTCACCTCCCAGTCGGTCACGTGACCGGCTCTAGGGCTGCAGCTGGAGCAACAGAGCAACAACAGACTGAAAGGTTGTCATGTACACTGCAAAAAGTCTAAAATCCTCATTTAATACCAAGTCCAATTTGTATTTTTTTTTTTAAACAGTGGTTAAAAGGCAGATTGGTGATCAGCCAAATTGCGGCCTTGTTTGGAGAAACAAATGGTGAGAACTTATTCAGTAAAATCCTATGTTGCAATTCCTTATGATTAAAAAAGAATGAAAGAAAGACATTTGCTACATTTTGATAGTGATCTCATATGTGGAACAGACTACATGTTGCATGCAGTATATTGGCTATATACTACATAGCACTGGGGAAGGCATATGCTGTGCATCTTGATTTCTTTGAACGTGAATCTACACTTTTTAAGTTATAGTGTATTGTTGCTTGGAATAGGACCATATTTGAGAGTTTTCTAGAAATTAGTGTCTATGTTGCGAAACAAGAAAGTTTAAGGCAGGTTGCTACGCAGAAATCAAGAAATTTGATTTTAGAAAACACCTTCAAACAAGTTCACTGAAAGCAAGTTGAAATGATCTTATGAAATAAGAACATCAGGACTCAAATATAGACAAAAATCTGATATTTGCATTAAACAAATAACATTTTTATTACAGGGGCTTTATAAATGTCCCTTCCAAGGTACAAGGAACAAGGGTATAAATGTAGACCGTGCCTAACTGTACCACAAGGGTACATTACATCCCTGGTGACAAGTCCCATTTTACAGTGTAAGTACACAACTTGAAGATACACCTGAGCTACCTCACTCTATTACAACATGCATTGGGTCAATTTGAAAAATGGTGCAAAAACATTCATTTGGTGAGAAAAATTCAAACAAAAGGAAGTTCCTCTTTCTAGATTGAAGAGAAAAAAAAGCCATTGCTGAGAGGCCAGACTGAGCAAAAGCTGGGATTGAATGAACATAATGGATTAGGGGTTTTCATTGCATAGGGTCGAGGAGATATATAATGAGCGTGTGTGTGTGTGTGTGTGTGGTGTGTGTGGTGTGTGTGTGTGTGTGTGTGTGTGTCTGCAAAGGCACTAACAAGGTCCACACACATTTACGAGAGAGTGCGACAATGGAGAGTGTGGTGGGATGGAGAGGGGGTGTAGAGATAAGAAGCTGCGGCATTGGGGCGGGGGGGGGGGCACAAGGGGGGGGGGGGGGGGGGGGTTTGCTGCTGGTGTCGGTGCTGGTGTGAGGGTGTTGGGGCTTGAAGAGACGGGCGGCTGCAGCACTGCACGCTACGGCGTCACCACAGGCAAAAAAAATCCCATCAGCACCAGACTTTTCAACACCACTGCTGCCCAAACGCTTCTCCTACGCCACAGCAGAGAGCTCGCAGTCCTCACAGCACTGCAACACTCAAGTTTCCCTGACTGACATCTACGTTCAGGATCGGAGCTTTTCACAATTTTCAAAATTTTGTCAACGATGAGGATGAAAACGAAAGACAAGAGGGCACACGAAAGTCCCAAAAGGTCTTTACTTTATGATAATAATCTCACAAGGGGACAGATTCTTTTTTTTTTTTTTTTTTTTTTTTTAAACTGCTGAGTGTGCAGTGCATTAGGCTGATTTGGTCAGTGTATCCTGCCATAGGACAACTGCTATGAGAAAAAGGTCTCTATTTGCACAAGAGAGGCTCATGGCATTATAAACAACAAGAAGGCAGGGGAAAATTAAAAAAAAACTCCAAAAATGATTCCACTCATCCCTATTCATCTGAGGATCATCTCAGTCCCCTTCTGGTGTCCTCACTTTGGTATATGTGTGTGTCAAAGGAAATATATTTTGTTCCATATGATTGATTATCTGCTAGAGAAAAGCAAAGAAAGCTAAAATTGGGCTCCAGGTTTTGCTAATAACATTGGCTTCGGCGGAAACAGACAAAGAAGCAGAGTGTGCGTTCAGCTGATAAGGATTCAATGAACTCCGTTTGGCCTTTTTGTTGCTCGTACACATGTGCCATACGACCATCAGAACATGGCACAGAGATGAAAGACTTGCGAGCCTCATCAAAAACGAACAAATGCAGCGTGACGTGCAATGGCAGGAGATGAATGGGAGGAATCAAGAGCTCTTTCATGGGGATACGCAAACCCCCAATAATGGTGCATTACATTTCTGCAGTTCCGAAAGCAAGGTGACCCTATGTACCAGGTGCAAATTGTTCCGGGTGGGTGCTGCAAGTCCCTGGCTCTAGTAGCACATCTAGTAGCCTGGACACCACTTGGAGATGGAACACTGACCTTGAATCAGCACTTAGAGGGACACCAACTTGGTCTTCCAAAAACCCATGGTCCACAACCAGTCGCCAGGCTCCTTTTCACAACTACGTCATATTGGTGGTTTAGGTAAAACCGGCAATATGCATGCAATGGATGAGTGGTATGATTGAGGCCCATCTTGATGTATATTTCATGCAGGATGAGAATTCCAGATGCATCTTTTTGGCATTTATTGTAGAAGAAGGTCCCCCCCTGCGTGGGGCTGAAGTGAGACATGACAGACGACATGTGCAGAACTCGTCCATTGAATCCAGCTTAGTCTCCCATTCCCAGCAAACCTACCAGCCCCCCCCCCCCCCTCCCCCTCCCCTCTGCGAAGGCTTACCTTGTCTCGCTTGGACCCCGCAGAGGAAAGAAGCAGGCAAAGAGGAACTTGCCCCAGCTGATGACGGCAGCCAGGCACCAGTTGAGGCGAGCCATGCGTGCGTCTGTCCCGTCTCGTCTGCCAGCCTCTTGTCTCCCCCCCCTCGGTGCTGGGAGTGGATTCTGCAACCCCCCCACCCCCCCTAAAAAAAATAACGATGTCAAGCGTAAAAAAAAAAAAAAAAAAAAAAAGACCCGCAGAAACAGAAGACCCTCTTGTCCTACTCCGTGGAGCAGAAGTGAAATGAAAACCTTCCTTCAAGTCAGAGGAGATGGCGACTGTGAATTTATTTTCCTTTCACTGTTTTTTTTTGGGGGCAATTTGGGCTACCTGTCTGCAATGTGTATGCGATTCCAATTTGAGAGGGACAAGGGGGGGGGGGGGGGCCGGTGTGAAGATACTGGCGTCCCAACAAATGGACTAGACCTTTGGACGGTCTGGAGGGACCCAAAGCATCAAGAAGCCTAAAACTGTCTTTCTGTCCTTGCATCCATCTGTCTCTCCCTCTCTCTCTCTCTCTTTCGTCTCTTCTGTCTCCACAGCCCGGTCTAGATGAGTCAGTCCTCAAAGTGTGATGAGCACCGTCGGCTGCATAACGCGAAGAGTCCGTCGCTGATCGACGACACTGTTACCCATACACACACCCACGCTGGCATGCCCACACTCCCTGTCTCTCTCTCTCACACACACACACACACACACACACATCCACGCTCATGTACGCTCCCCTGCAAAAAAAACCCAAAAGAACCCTGCTGTCCTGGCACATACATCCACAGGCAGAAAAGCCCCCCCTCTCGTCACACTGCTCCGCTCCAGGCTCAGGATCCCCGGTGCTTCGCGCTCACACACTCCGCTCACACACACTCATCTCTTTCTCTCTCTCGCTGCTCTCTCTCACACATACACACATGCACTGATGCTGCAGCACTTACTCAGGCAGCGCGGGAGGAGGGGAGCAAAAGAGTGAGGAGGGGAGGGGAGGGGAGGGGGGGGAGAAAAGGAGAAATGACTGGGAACATAACAGTTGGAGAGAGGGGGGGGGGGGGGAAGATGGAAAACAGAATAGGTTTTCTGCTGAGAATGACAGTGACGTTGAGCGAATTCATTCCGTGTTTGTATTTCAGAGTTGAAGCCGGTGTCTCCAAAGAAAAGACGCCGACGTGCGCATGAAGGAAAGTGCGCATCAAGTAGTGATCACTGGGAGAGGTGGAGGAGCAACGGAATGGGCTGAAAGAGTGAATGGAGGAGTCAAGATTTGGTCAAGAACGGCAAAAAGGAAGGCAGCAGAAGTCGCAGAAGGAGAGGCACACGGGGTTTGGGAATATTGAACAGAGAATACTTGTGAACACACACACACACACACACCACCACTAGCATGCGCAATGTACGCACACCAACAGACATCAGCAGCCGTCACAGTGCAAGGCGAATGCAAGGCAAGCACAGGGTGAGATGGTTGTAGTGTGTGTGGAGAACTGGGTCGAAGGGAGAGAAGGAGGGAGGAGATAAAGAAAGGATGGAGGATGACAGAAGAGGAGAGGAGCGAGGTGTTGAATCATTGTGTCTTGGGTGATTATTTCCCTCTCTCTCTCTCTCTCTCTCTTTCTCTCTCTCTCTCACTCATGCACACACACACACGACTGCAGGTGGTGCACAGGCTCGTTCACTGTGCTGCAGTCTCTCTACGCTTCAGTGGGAGCACATTTTCACTGCAGAACGCTTTTCTCTGCTATAACCCCCCCCCCCCCTCCCCAACACACACACACACACACACTCACACTCCCATCCCAACCCTCCTAACCAGCACACCACCGCCACACCAACGCAATCACAACACATCAAAGCAATGAGCGAGGGAGATAAAGTGTAGAGAGGATGCTGTTCTGTCAGCCAGAGCTAGCTTAGCCTGAAGGGGGGGGGGGGGGGGGGGGTGTTGTGTTTAGGGTAACATAAACAGAAATGGTTTGGCTATATGGAAACGTGTTCAGAATGGAAAAAACAACAACAAATATTTATTTATATCGACTGCTCTGATCAGAGCCACTCTTCATATTACTATATGTAATGAAGTCTGCATTCAGTGCACATATCAGGATATGAACCCAGCACATCATCTATTCATATATGCAACGGAGTCGTCAACGGCTCGCTTAGTAAATGTTTCTTGAAAACAAAGCATCTAATGCATTTGCAGATAGTCGGAATACACGCGTGCAATGTAATTAATTAATCTATGCTGTGCATTGCTCATGCTCAACAACTATTGAATGAATGACTGAACAAATGGAAATCCAATGTCATCAAATATATTAAAAACGTTTGACATTTAGGTAAGAAAAAAAGTACTGAGATGCTTCTGAGCAAGGGATCCTCCCCTAGTAGCTAATGACACAGAAGCACTGAGTAAAAAAGAACATGACACCTAATATATAATGAAGCATATTAACATACTTCCAGTATGTGATGAGAGGGACAATGCAGCCTTCCAACTGTGATCTTGGACATTCCAGGATTGTGGACCTTTGGGGACACATAACTTTGGTTAATATTCTAAATATAGAGGTGTAAAATGTAAAAGGTAGAGGGCTTTGGTCATGGAATACTGAACCTATCAGAAGCTTTCAACACCTGACAATCTCTGTTGGTACACCCCCAAAAGGCAGAACAGCCCACTGGGGGGGGGGGTATTACAACATCACTTGCAACAGCTGTGATAAACGCTGAATTGGTGAAACGGAAAAGGCCGTGGGGACAAGACTGCCAGAGCCCCAGAAACAGAAGACATCATCTGTTTGCAAACAACACGCCATGACGGGTGACAGCACGTCTGGGGAAAGATCCAGGAGGACGCTGACATTCGACACCACGGACCCTCTTTGAACCGACACGGGAAAAGATTTACAACCACCTGTTATCACATGTAAGTCCTGTAATGACGGTCTGATGGGGACACCGGAGTAACATTCATGGAAGCCCCCCCCCAACAACACACACACACACACACACACTAGGAAATATGGGAGATGCCTCCGGAAGATCAACAGGAGGGATCCCTCTCCCAGGAAGGACATTCATGCAATAGAAGCTGTGTGTACAGAATATACCAAAGCTTAAATCACAGGATCACTAGGTATGAATGCCTTGAATTTAATATATTTAGAGAAATTCCTACATTTACCAGAATGCCTTTCAGTATCCTCAAACATGGGTTTGAACTTGTTGCTTTCAATCAAAAGTGAGCATATGGGCATGTGCACACACAATCCTTTACGTCTCATGGCGGCATTGAATTCTGGTCAACTAAGGATGCTGTTAGAGGAAAACAAGAAATATCTTCCCGTACTATAACGATCGACGTAGGATGTCAGGATGATGTTGATGCAAAATGGCAGCTCCATAGAAAGAATGCGTGTCCGAGTCTCACGGACCAACACCAAAACCTGACACACTGTATACCCTTGACGTTTTAGATCTGGCAGCTATAGAAACAAAATCTACGGAATATCACACGTCTATTCTTGGCTCAGAAATGCAAAGCAGACAGTGTATTTTTCCTTTATGTCAACAGTATTGATGATGTCCTGTGGATGTGCTGAACTGGATCCCTGCAAGGGGTGCAACACACACACAATATATATATATATATATATATATATATATATATATATATATATATACATACATACATATATTTTTAACCCTTGTGTTTGTGTACAAAATTGACGCTTTTTATCAAAATTAAGAACTTTTTCTAATGTTTTTGTTTCTTTTTCAACACTTTTGACGTTTTTTTCCAATGGTTGTCACTTTTTTGGACGTTTGACACTAACTAACACTAATTACAAATTAGGAATTATTTAGACTAAAAATAAAAGGAATGTGTGTTGATGTATAATCACAAACTGGAATATGTCAACTTTTATTCAATACTATTTCAAAACCACTTTAATATTTTTATCCAAAGGTTGAAAATTGAATAAGACGCCCCAAATGAATGAAAGTAGAGATTTGTACTTGCAAAAGAGCGTTGTGTGGAATCAATCATGTTATTTTGGGTAATTAAAAAGAACATTGATATAGGAAAACGGGTCAATTTGACAACATGACAACATGAGGGTTAACTATTTAGATATGGAACAGGTGGCATTTTACATGAGGTTGTAGAAAAATTAAATTACACATAAGATGGGGAGGTATTTTGTTCGTATCAGTGATATTTCTCTTTAAAGAGGACATTTTACTTCACGCAGGCGAAAGAGGAATATGTTTTTGTACTGCACAGCTTTCTACAGCAGTGTGTGCTGTACATCTCAGTGTGAGGCTGGGCTTGTGTCCCACTCTCTTGGCAATGCGCTGACCTTTTCTCATTAGGCATAAGCAACTTGCATAATCACTGCTGACTTCTATGGACTGGCCTGTCACACTGCCTATCCGTTTGACTGGAAACCCCCGTGAAAAAGTGCAGGCTGCCAACAAAAACTTCTACCTCGATGCCTTTCCCCTGTCATCTGCAGCAGGTTTAGAATCTATCATGTTTCACCGAGTGCACAAAAACAGGGACTTTCCAACGTTATCCTCTGCAATTCATCCTCTGTTCCTCTATCAACATACATCAAGTGTTAGCTATTTTCCCTGCTATCCAAATATATGCTCTGTTTGAAATATTCACTATAATAGTCGGACATTAAATCCTGTCCCTTAATGTTGTTTAACGTTGTAATTCTGTTTCAATGAGGACTCCTAATGACCCTTCCTCCGGGGCGGAGAGCCTCACCTGCACACTCCCTTCTCCAGTGTTTTCATTTGCCCAGAGCAAGCTTATGTAATTGTCATATCATGTGCAAACAAAATCTGAGTACATTTAATTTGAGCTAATGCGTCTCACAACAAAGATTGTCATGAATGTTTTATACATACTATTAAATGCCTTGTTGATTCAAAGGAGGGATGGACAAATGAGTTCCCAGTTTGATGAAAATACACACAAATGTTTTTGTTTGACTTCACTATAGACATGCTGGTATATGTGTATAGTCTTCTTACTTTTGTGTTGATGGGTTCTATAAAGTAATTTCCATTCTGGGAGTAATAAATGGCTACTACTACTAGTAGTACTGCACTTGTACAACAAGCTGAGTGGGGAAAAAGTGAAAGCACTAATGCTGTCCCCACTGTATTTAAAAAGGAATAGTTTGTCATTTTTGGACATACGCTTACTCGCTTTCTTGCCAAGAGTGAGATGAGAAGATGAACGCCACTGGCAGCTGGTTTACTTAGCTTAGCATAACGACTGCGAACAGGGGGACACAGTTAGCTTGGCTCTGTACAAAAGGTCACAAAATAGGTTCTTGTTTGTTTCATCAGTACAAAAACAAGTGTAAAATTGTCAATTTACCTTTTTACGGGGGTTATGGAGCAGACTATTTCTTGGCTGGGACTAGTAACTTCCTGGAGCCTCGCTGGATGTCTGGCAACTGGCCCATATATATTAGAGACGCTGGTAGGTGGATTTTGTTACCTTTGACAGAGCCAGGCTAGTTGTTTCCTGCTGTTTCTAGGCTTTGTGCTAAGCTAAGTTAGCTGGCTTCTAGCTCTAGCTTCATACTTGGCATACACATGTGAGGGTGATATCAATCTTCCTTGAATACATGTATTTGTATGTATATATGTATGTACGTGAGTAAAATGTCAAACTTTTCCTTTAAAATGTTCTTGAGCAAAATGTCACTGCAGGAGATGATGCAGGATGTTGTAGAGCCAGCAGTTAATTGAAATTTTACTGATCATTACAATTTTGGCTCCTAATGATCCCAAAAACAGAATAATTGAGAAAAACATAATTGTGACAGTAAGTTTTGCAAGTAAACTCTTATTTCGTCTTGTTTTCTGAATGAAAAACAAATGTTCAAATGGGAAATGTATTAAGGTTAAAGTTGTCACGGTTTTGTAAAAAATTGCAACATCTTTCCAAAAGTCAACAAGTCATCATCATAATCCTAACTGTTGGCCAAAATAATTTGAATTATGATTTTTTTTTTTTTCCATAATGGAACAGCCCTAGGATGTTGCTAGCAAAGTCTAAGCAAAACACATGTAGCTTTTCATTATATTTCACGAATGCAGCAAATTAACGGATAAAAGATGTACTAAAAATGCAACATTCCAGGTGTAAAAGCAGCTCACCGCTACAGTTTGCAGGCTGGCATTGATGTCATGGGAACCGCCGATGGAGACCGCCTGGTCATGGTTGTGATTGACAGCTGGACAGCCTGGCATCCTAGCTGCAAGAGAAACGAGAAAACAGAAGGAGGTGCGGAGTTTAGTTTTCTGCACCAGCATCCCATTCACATTCAGAGCACAGAGTGTGCACTGTACTGAGCAGACAGCAGATTAGGTCCCATCACACACCTCATCATTCACTAACATGCAGACTCATGTGCCTTCCACTTCTCTCCCTTATATTCCCTTTTCACTTTCTCCTTTCATCCATTTAGACTCTTTTGTTACAGGTGTCTCCTTTTTGCCATTTTCTCTTGGTATTAGCCTCTTTCTTTACTACACAGGAATAACCTCTGTGTTCTTCCTTTGTTCCACTGCCCATGCAAAAGACACATATCAATAACAAAGACACATTTGAGACCCATACCAATCCAAAACCAATCATTTGGCATCAATGACATTGCAACTGGACAAATAGTTGTTTTGAATATATTTTGCAGTGAAAGTGCACATCTCAAACTCTGAAACACATGCATAAGCACACAGAAAACAACCTCCCATGCCCTTACGCTGCAGGCATGCCAGTCCTGACTCCTGGGTGCAGGGTTGCCATACATAGTAATGCATAATAATGAAATACCCTCGTTTCAGAAGTGTCCCTCTACATCACATCTAATCCAAGAGAAAGCACTGCAGAGACAGAGGTGACCCTTATGGCCTGGGATCAATGATTCAGTCTATTAAGTGAAGGTGCTTTGATCAGTGATTCCCAGGGACACTGGATCATTGTACTTCAGTGATCTTAAACTAATTCAGTTTTTTTCTGAAGCTACAATTGACTAATAATTATTGTCAAAATCATTATTATTTCTTGAAAGTGGTGCTAAGGAAAAGGCAAGATGAGCATTCTTTTGTATGGCCCTCATATGGAGTCCATCTCTGCTTGGGAAACCCTCCAGGTGACAGGTTCATCTTTAGCAGGAGCAAATTATGTGCAGGGACAAGGAAGCACTTGGACGCGCTTAGAGTGCAGGTCTATGAGCGGTGACACTTCCGGGGCCTGCTGCCAAGGGAAACTCAGTTATACAGTGATGTCTAGTCCCCTCCCCCCAAAACACACATATTTACACACACACACACACACACACACACACACACACACACACAAACACAAAGCGACTTTCAACCTTTCCTCCGACCCCAAGGGAGAAGGAAAGACAAGAGGGAAGGGGTGGTCATGATGTTATTGACAGGGAAGTGGATCTACACTCTCTCAGGACCTTAGCAACATGATTCATTTCTACTCACTTGCATTTTTTATTTTATTTATTTTTACATTCCAAGGTGCAGTTAAAGGACAATTCCAGATTTATTTGAGCTAGGATGTTGTTTTTAGAAGCTCCGAGAGTAAGTAATGGCTGGGATGTGGGACGATGCAGCGTGCTAAATAGGAGTCAGACAGGTTGGAAACAAACAGATTATCAATATCTTTATTTGGAGGTTTAAAGGAAGTTTACAACAGATATTTTAGTTTGCATTGATTATCACGTCCAAATATGTATAGCTAGTGTTCTGCCTGATTATCTGATTGCTGATGTTTCTTTTCCTTTTTAGTGATTAATTAAGTGTAATCTTACCAACAGCAATAGAAACAAATCTACACGTGTGTTATATTTTACTTACACTTATTATGCAAATGTCATTGTTTGAATGGCAAAAGTTCTCATTGGTCAAGAGCCACAAGTAGGAACTACAATCTTTCCGTAATAAGAGCATCTTCTATCACTATAACTTTCATTTCTCTTACATTTTTTGACGTGTTCACATGTTCACGTGTTGTTTTCTATAAAGTGTTTGTATTTTCATTCTCATTGAGACTTTTCTTTGCATAACCCTATTAACGACATTTAATGCTAATACATTATTGTTATTTTCAAGCGTTCCTTGTGGTTACTGTCCCACAGTCTGGATAAGGACAGCTGATCTAGGTTCAGTTGCAGCAGGCAGAAGGTAATCAGCGATGTAAATGCCCCTGATAAGCTGTAATCAGGTATCAGCTAGACGACAGCAGCGTAATGCAACTCAACAGCACCGTTATCATCGCAATCAGCTGCAGTCTGTGGCCAAATTAGAATCGACCCCTGACTCTCCACTCTCTTCCTTTAAATCATCCGCGCCATGCGGCTTTCACCTTCTCCAGCCGTTGGCGAGGGGGAAAAGGTTGCTTGGCTTTTTGGGCCTGACAGAAACTGAAATATAGACAGCACAGCAGGGTGATAATTGTCATCAGAAGAAATGCAGTTATCAGTGATGCCAGATACCCACACAGATATAGAAAGCTAAAAAAGGAAGCCTGTCGCTGGCTGTTTAAAATGTAATACATCCCAACACAAATGGGACACATTTGTCTAGCTTCCTCACAACTAGACCGACTTATTTATGCTATTTTGAAACCACTTTAACCGCTTTAAAACATGCTGCATGTGAAGGAAACTACCACTCTTGGTTAGCAGCAAAGCTGTCACCAAGGTTACCTCACTGCCCCCCCCCCCCAAGCAAAGCAAACACAGTCAACATAAATGTACTATAAACCAAACAGTGAAAAAGAAAATGTCATTTTCTTAAATGTTGTTTTGTCATTGGAATGTTTCTGATGTGTGAAATACATAAAAAATCCAGCACGACAATCATAAAAAAATCTATTGTCCTCCTTCTGGCCATCACGGGATGTGTGCCTGGAACACAACAGCAGGATTGTGGCTATTTTCATTTGGAACTAGCTCGGAAAGATCCTGAGGGAAACTATCCACCCCCCCCCCCCCCCCCCCCTTATGTCCGAACACCCAGCTCATTGCTCACGTCCCGCTGCTGACTTGGCTGTTTTCCAGTAGGGTTTGTGGCATGCTTTTAGCCCCGCTAATGTAGCTACCTATGTAGGTTAAAGACCCCCTCGCGGTCAACAAACACACCAGTGCCAGGGAAGACATCTCAAGGTGAATTCAGTGTTCCGATCATATACTCTCCCTTCAGAGGTGGCGGAAACAATAAATAGTACGGGAACTACAATGTCAGAGAGACATATTTACAGATGTGATTGATTCACGATTTGGATTTTTTTTTAGCGGCACAGGACAAAGAAAATCTTGAGCCATGACAAATGGTCTTAGTAAAAATGTTGGGTTTTCTCCAAAGATTTACTTTATATATAGTAAATTTGCCTAAATTAGTTCACTTTTGGCAGCTGGTCTGGCACCCTGTGTGCATCTTACTCCCAATTATTTCAAATCACAAATAACTGTAAGCACATGTAGGAAGGCGAGTTTTGCTCCATGAAAGACGGGAAATTCTCCATCTAATCCCCTGGTCCTGTCTGCTGTCCTGAGGAATTTGCAGACCCCTTAATTCCCTAAATGAGCCAAGAAATCGATAGGAAGACTATGAGCCCTTACTTAGTCTAATTATACACATTTATCACCAATCACAGCTATGGATTTAAATACTGACTCTGTTGTACTGTAAGGCAAAGCGACAGTTCAACCGCAATCCAGTTTATCTGTAAAGCAAGACTCGGCAATGTGATATCAGGATAGGAGCGATTTGCAGTGCCGAGCATAAAGATGAGAGAAAATAACCATGAAACCAAAGGAAGAGAACGAAAGGAGAGAGTGAATTTCTTCTGGATAATCACAGAATATTTCAGATTGTATAAGACCAGGCAGAGCAGAACGGCCCATTTCTTCACATGCTTAAAGCCATTCACAAGAAAATGCTTTAATCCCTGCAATTACTGTGCAGAGGCAAGATGCCAAGATCTGTCCGGACCAATCTGGAGTCCAATTATTGGGCTATAGTGATGAAAATTAACACTCCTTGGCAATATAGTTCTCGCTAATACTTAGTTGCTATGAAGTAACATTTTCAAGAACAGATCCTTTGTTTCAGAGCCCCAATGAGGTGAGAAATACCAATTTATACAACACTGAAGTCTGATAATGATAGCTAGTGACACCCTGCAAGGATTCAAGCTTGTGCACCACACAATTATGATGTGAAAGCCAAAGTGTTGCTTCATGTTTTCCTCAAATATATCCTTTGTGTGGACATATCTACAGACCTAGAATTTGTTTTGCCAACCAGTATGAGAGATGAGATCATGCTGGATATGGCCAATACTAAAGTAAACACAATGACATTTCTATAGTGACACCGAAGTCGGCCTGCTTCTCAATGGACAGAAAAAAATGAGCAAAGGCAGAACACTTCCCACTTGTCAAGCATTGGGGCCGTTCCCTTCCTTCTAAATCTCCTTATCTCAGCTGAGAGGCAGAGAGAAGAGGGAGAGGGACAAATGGGAAAGGACACAGAGACAGCAACACATGGAGAGGAGAGAAGAGGGAGCGGATGAAGGTAGCAGTAGAGACTGAAGGTGGATGAAGTGAGACAACTACAAGGAAAGAGGGAGGTTGAAAGGACGAATTATCTGAGAGGTCCATGTTGTTTCCTTGTTATTGTCCCTGGGTACCGTTCCAATATGTATGTGCCAAAACTGCTGTATGTCAACAATTCAAATTTGCTTATTTTTTAAGCTTAAAAATTGCTTTTATTCAAGTGAAATGCATCATTAGTGGGTTTTTTGTTTTTTTTAACTGGTTTTGGTCTGGTTTGGGATGGCGGCTCAACCTTCCCTTAAGCACGAAACTGTAAATATGTGCATTTGTGTTAATACAGGGGTATACATGTGTACATGTACATTTGTGTGTGTTAGCATGAACTCACTTTTTTGTTTTTAAATGTAAGTTTGAGTTCACTGATTTAAAAGGATTCATACAAACTACATGAATACGACTATATCAATGTTGAAAATTATAATTATAATGTCTGAACAGCCAGTTATATTTTTTTACATCGGATTACATCATTGTACATTTAGCAAAGAACAATGCTGCCAGATAAGAAGTCAAAATGCTAAATTCTCCCCTGTCCCCTTTGGTAAACATGACCTCTTTCATGGACAGAAAATGCCTCCCAGATATTAGTGGAGACATTTTGAGGAAAAACAGCAAGAGTCGCAGAGACCTCTGCTCTCCTTCAAAGCCAAAGCCATGAGAGGCAGTGAGCAATGTGTCTCTCCTGAGGGAATTATGGGAAATGAACCGTTCCAAAGGCCTAGTATATCCAACGGGACACAGCTTCAGGCATCGCTGGCAAAGTGTCACAACATTGACAGGACCGTAAAACACTGACGCACACAAACAAAGACACACACAAACTGTACAGACGCCACACAAAGAGCATTTGAGCTGCAGTCTTTTGGATTGAAACGTTAAAGGGATACATTTAAAAAGTTGTATAAAATATCCAAAATGTATCAAATATGAATTACTTAATTTCTTACTTTGTACTTTTTAGTGACCAGAACTGTAGCTCAGCGTAAATTCTTTCAGGAAGACCTACCTATTAATTGATGCACTCCTAAATCAAGTCAGCTGTTATCATAATAAATGTATATTTTATCATGCTGTGTATAACTGTCGCATATCTGCAACTAGTCTCTCCTGGTTGAAATGTATCTCAGTGGAAATCCTTTCAGGAAGCCCACACTCTTAATCAATGCTCTCTACCTAATTCGAATCAGCTGTTGGAGGCGTTCACCTTCCTTCTTAACCAATCAGAATTGTTACACCATGGCAAGGGCCAATCACAGAGTCAAAACTCTGCTTTAAAAAATCGGTTTCTCCCTTTGCTATCAGCTCCCCTTCCACCTCCAGTCATCTACTCCAGCTGACCGGTCCAGAGCCTCCGGGCTCCTTTGTCGCCACTACTGGTGTCTAGAATCCATCGGGGGGGGGGGGGGGTCTGATGGTTCTCTACCCCTAGATATAGATGTACTAAAGATTTGTATAGTACACTTTATTTGAGCTGTCCAGTAAATGTTATTTGCATATCTGCAAACACGTCTCTCCTGATTGAATTGATGGTGGTTGGAGTTACTGCTCAATATCGGACTAAAGATGCTGAAATGGAAACATTTTGCATGCACAGGAAACACATGGCTTTAAACATCATGCAGTCAGCTGATCAGATGATGATGTTTTCCGGTTTCTCTCCGTGCCTTTGCCTTGCGTCCGTACACTGTTGCCATGGGAGATGTTTATGTAAGCCATGCCTAATCCTGTTAACTGTTACTGCGGATGCTGCGCAGCATGAGCGTTCAGCAATGCTGCACTGCAAAACATGTCGAGCTTAAGTCCATTCATTGAGTGCTGAGTTCTGTTTTTTAAACAATTGAAAAAGGGAAATGGGATAATTTTAGGCTTTGACTTGGGGCAGGAGAGAAAGTGATGCCTATACATTTACATTTTTGAATGATTTTTGACATGAACATACAAGTTGCAATGCTAAAGCTTCATTAAATAAATCCAGTCATAAACTCATTTGAGTGTCCAAGCCAGATGTTGGTTCCCTGTTTAAAATTCAGATTTTGGTGAAGATCCTTGCAAAAAAAAAACAACACATGTTTTTCTGTTTGAACTGCTTACGAAGAGAATTATTGATCATCTTGTGAAAAGTAATAGAAATTGGGACACATTGCTTAAGATCTGGTCTATACACTGATAGTGTCTCTTTGGAAACATCCCCCATTGTACTCCATTAGAATTTTGCAAAAAAAAGGTCTGCACATTTGAAAAGACAGACCTTCTGGATATTTCTAAAACTATTGACCTAGAGTACTGATGATTCAAGATCACAACCAGGAGAAACAATAAGAAGAGTCAGGTTATAACTTATGCAAAGCTGAGCAGGACCCTATGATGCAGCATTCTCATCTCATTGTCTGGAGCTGTCGCTAAAATTGACTTTGTTTCAGGACTATGTAAAGCATTATGAAACATAAACCTCAACCTTCACCATTGTCATGAAAATACAACCTTTAAATATATTTTGATGATTTTGATAACATAACAGTAGCAGTATTTACGTATTCCAACATCTTCTGTAGGAAAGAAATGACAAGGGATAAGCCTAATTATCCCGATTAGAAAGCCGGGAGTATGAACGAGTCATAAAAAAGAGGATTATGCAGACATAAAAGAAGAGAGAGCGGGAAAGCAACAGAGAAATGGGAGAGCTCATGGAAAAGCAGACGTGGATGAGGAGAAGTTGCATACGTGTGGTCTATATGCCTCGCAAAGAAGACTGGGCAGGGAACCTATGCATCGCTGGTCTCCTCCCCCCATCTATTCCCTGCTCCATTAGCTTTATTACAGTCTCTTGGCTGAGGAATCGGGCTATTGTACAGTTACTTGATCATGAAGGTCAACAAAAGATCCACCGAGGCTTTGATACAGTTCTGCAGTGAGCTTTGGGATTTTCCCATAGCCGTTGGTGGCCCCAACCGAGGGACCACAATGAGGATGAGCTCTTCTATCTATCTTCTATCGAGCTATATCTAATGCAATTACTAGTACATGTTGTAAAATAGGAATAAAAACTATTCACTGCAAAAGAATCCATAGTAATTGATTCAGAATGAGGTAGATTTTAGCCACTCAATGTCAGTCAGTCATTCAACCTCTCTGGTCCAGGCTGAAATACCTCAACAAATATTGGATATATTTCCATAAAAGAGGATGAAGCCTACTGGTTTTGGCTATTCCCTGAATTTTGACTATGTGATGGCAGCCATGATTTTTTTCCTAAACAAATAAGCATATATGTCTCACCATTTGTAATTCTTTAATTATAGAAGATATTAGAAGGGTCCTATAGCAGTTTTGCATTAATCCATTACTGCCATTCTTCCATTTGTAGAAACCGATGAAAACAGAATGGCCAAAATCATGAGGGGAAAGCTTAAAAAACACCAGATCCCAGTGTTGTGCACCACCCCAATCAAGGTCAGAGTGTATCAAGACCAAGTCAAGACCAAGACTTTGTGGAGTTAAGACTGAGACAAGACCAAGACCAAGGCAGGGCAAGACTGTGTCAAGACCAAGACCAGAGCCGGACAGCCAGAGCTTCTCCTGTCTCCCGCATTCACTTTCTTGGGAGTGCTTGTTAAGGGGCGGGGAAGAGGGGGTCAACCGTAACAAATTTCGTATGTGAAATTAGTCAAGTTATTGGTTGAATTTGAATCAGGAAGTTCTACATCCAATCACAGTAAAGATGAAGTCACATACAATTAGACAATGCAGAGCCAATATAGTGATATGCAGTACCTGCAGTTGTGGTCTTGACCGCTCTTTATCCGAGACTGAGTAAAAATGCTTCAAAAAGTGGTCTCGAGACCAATCTTAAGACCAAGACGAATCTTGAGTACTACAACACCGCCAGATCCTACACTTCCAATACTGCTCATCAAGTCTTTTATCAGAGCCTCCCTCCCTGATAAACACCCACATTTTTTCCGAGCCCTAATGACATTATTTCCTTCTATAGAAAGTTCCTCCACAAATACAGTATAATGACTGTGATAGTTACATTCTGAGGACTGCTGCTTTTAACCTCTCTCAAAGACACACACCTCAGCCCCCTCCCCAGCTCCTGTTACTGCTCTCTGCCAGCACTGCACAGCAGCCGGGCCTGTAGCCCAATAAACACAGTGTTGTTCTACTCGTAGCGTCATCATCGCTCTGATGCATCTGCTGATCACAGCGCGCAGAGGAGCATTAAAACACAGGCTCCGCCGGTCACCAGGGGAACATGGGGCCTGAGCCTCATCACAAACCTTACGTCCGTAACCTGTTTACACCTCCTGTCCTGCTAGACTTCATGCGATACTGGAACAAGAAAGAAGTAAAAATCCTAAAGGCATTTAGATGTCAATTGGCACACATATCATAGATGAGCAGAGCCAGTGCGTTTCAAAACGACAACATCATCAGCAGAGTCTACTGCTATTACACATGGTACGGGCTGAAGAACACTGCAGGACCGCATATTGAACGCTCTGCGCCATAAAAAGCAAAACTCAGGATAAATGGCGTCCGAATGCCCTCAGCTTGCAGGGGGGGGGGGGGGAATCTCCCTGGATCAGCACGGCCAACATTTTCCCATTTGCTGTGCAAATGAAAACATATACAGTAAATGGACAAGCAGTTTTTGATGAGAGCCATTGTGAAAAGGACCGCCTGGCCAGCACAGCACAGCACAGCACAGCACAGCACAGCAGCTTAGTCATGTATGACATTTTTAATCGTAGAGGTCCATGGTCCTCTGTGGACCAAGTTGGCTGCTGGCATCTGCCTGGTGTCTGATTTAACACTGACAGACTGGCCGTCCTGGTATTTCTATCCCGATGCCAGGAACCAGGGGCGCAAAACAAGGTTTAAATGTTACAGCAAGCTCATTAGAGGAGAGAACCAGCAGCAGTGCACCACCATTTTTGTGCCAGCTCGGCAGTAGCAAGAGTGGGGGGGGTGAAGTTTAGATGGAAGCCGTGGAGCTTGGATCAGAGACTCAAACATGGAAATGCAGAAAACTTTAACAAATGAAAACACATCTTTATTTTTACTTTTTAAATGAGATGCCATGTGACCGGTCGCCATGTGACCTGCCAGAGGTCACTGTCATTTTTGTGGGATATCGCATGAATTGGTGTGTATATATTATTCAAACCAATAGCCAATAACAACTTACAGTGTCATCTTGAGCTCCGTGATTTCAGGGACTTGCGGTTGTACTGTACTATGAGTTTACCACATCAAAAACAAGTGTCACAAAGCACTTGTGATTCCATTTCAAGAGCTGCCCAAAATTTTTTAGTACAGTTTGTTGGCAAATTTTCATCTGATACAATGTTCTCAACATTTTATCTAACCACCTGCGGCTGTGGTGTAAATGTCATGAAACAAAGCTGTCAGTGTACGCCATGATGATGATGATCATGGAGGACTAGCTGGATCAGAGCAGCATGGAAGCCAAACGTGTTATGTTACATACGTCCCAGGCTAATTTATTATAAGTGCCATCTATTTACCCACACATCTTCCACACAGGAAAACCTCTTTTCTGTTGGGAGTAGCGTTTGTGGTGAATCCACTCAGGACAATTCTGTGGTGTGGAGTGCATTGCTTTCAAAAGGGTAGGAAAACCTGATTAGATTTGATTGGACCGTGACTGATTTCCTGACTTTTACAGCGACTGATGCGTTCTTCTGAATCTCACTTTTTTTCGGCCATCATGTTCAAAGCTGTGAAAAACAAATCTTCCCTTTCATTGTCTTTGAGCAGGGTGACATTCAAACACATCCACAATCATCCAGTATCTCTATGCGAGTCCCAAAATAGTTATAGCAGTACGTTTTGTAATGCAATCAGTATATGTGCTTTCCTATGCAATATTGAGGGGAAATAAATATTTATGAAACAGTCGTGGCACAGTGTTGCATTTTGCTACTTCGAGAAATCATGCACATTCAGTATGACCCACATACTGCTAAAAAATGTGTCATTGTCTAATATGCGGCGCTCATCTTTTATCACTCTTCACTCATGGACAAACACAAATACGCACACGCAAATACGCACAACACACAGATTCTGTGCAGATTGGCAGCAGCGGCTCTGTGTTCTCAGGCCTACTGGAGGCTTTGACATTGTATAGTTGAAGAGTCTGTGATATGAGAATTGACCTGAGCGTGTAGAGGGTAAACGAAGTGACTCCCCGGGGGGCCAGTTGTTCTCTGCAGCCCTCTTTTAGAGTTCAGACAAGTCCCATGATGCTTGGAGATTAATGAAGCTGCACTGACACTGTGATCCCTACAGGATACACACACACACACAGTCACAGGCATGCACTATTCATTTCACCTTATGACAGTTTTCATGTACCTGCGCTGATATGAGCTTTTACACGATTCAGGTATACACCGAGGGTGGTACTCACATTGTACAGACTTTCAATTTCCTCACATGCAAACCTGCGCTCAAGACCTTCTCAATGTGATTATCTCAGACTGAGTTTTTCACCGTGTCTTTTAGTCCCATCAGAAATGCTTGCTTCTAAAACTTTAAAAGGTAATACCTAACGCAGCTTTTAAATGGCACGTTGCCTGTCATTTAGCATTAGGTCATGAATAATGCTCAGTGATTCATCATCCTCAGGATGTGAGTGTTCATCTAAAAAGCTCAGAAGAAACAGGCCTGACCCATCCTGTGGTCTGACACTGACACAAGCAAGCTGCACCAGAGCTTGGGAGAGTCGAGAGGATGTCGCATTAAAACATTAACTAATCTCACACCTGCAGTCGGGCCCAGTGGTTTGCAAACTGCAGCAGTGCCTCTCTGTGGTCACAAATGGGTACTATCCAGCTAACCCTTAGCTTGGTTCAGCTGTAAAAAAGGAAAAGAAAGGAAAATATTCCCCAAGGATGTATACTACTTTAAAGTATTTCAGGTTATGAAAAGAGGAAACAAAATATTTTGGGCCAACAATTAAAGCAGAACACTTCTGCTATGGCGGGTATGTTTGACATATCCCCTACAGTAAATGTATGAGTACAATGGGTGGGATTGTAGCAACACATATGTAAGTTATATGCAATAACAGATGTTCTAGGGGATTAGGTATGAAAATATATCTTTAGTTAGTCAGCACAAAAGCATAGCCCTCACATAAGAAATGGTAACTCCTATGTACTATTGTGTCTGTGTGACTGTTTTCACTGAAAACGCTTTTTAAATAAAAGTTGCCAAGGGAGAGAAAACAAGTTCTCACTTCCATCAATCCAAGGAGTTTATACCACAATGAATTCCTGTGTGTAGATGGACAAAAGTCACCTAATAATGAATTTTAAAACAATATCACCATCATCTGAATAAGGTTAACATTGCTTGGTATCTAGGGGCTTGAGAAAATATTAAGAACATGTTTTTTTTGTGCGTTTGCTGCCGTTTAATAGAAAAAGAAATGGAAAACACTTAACCTTGGAAAGCATAATTGAGATCACAGAGAAGCAAAATCAGCTGGTTGGGCTGGTGGCATGGCAACCAGTTGCTGGAACACTCTGATCAATCAGATGAGATGTGTGGGTTTAATTCATTTGTACACCTCTTGATATCACTGTGAAAGCTCTCCCCATGGAGAGACAATTTATTTTTATTCCTGCCCATTTTTATATCACCCAAGTCATTCCCAATTTGATATTTGAGGATTTGATTTGCATGGCTATTCCTTTACACTTACCTTATCTTAAATCAGTCTTGTTTTTGTTTTTTTCAAAGCGGTGACTGAAAAATGAAAACATGTTCAAACCATAAAGTAGATCCAACAAATATGTCTATGTATGTTCAATTACCTATATTAAAGTCACAACACATCCTTGGTGACTACATTTAGATATCGGAAATTGTATCATTGTCCATTAACCCGACAATTAACATTGACAAAAACAAAAAGTCGGTTAAAAATGTTACAAAAGGTATACGAATCTTCTGGATTATCATCACACTTGGTAGCCATATAGTCCAAATAAAACACATTAAGTCACCTCATGTTGACAAGAAAATGTCTATTAACACATATGTAAATGTATCTACAAAAACATCGTCATGATAGACCATTCCACACATCTTAACACATGCATGACTGATGACAGTACTAAGGCTAATTGTGCTACATTAGCATGCACATTTGTGACCATTGATGGCATGTTTGTGGTTACTGGAGCAGTGGTTGGTCCTGCTAAAGGACTGAAAGCAGTCAGTGGTTTAAGACTATTAACAGTCCTCAGAAATATAAGGGACAACATAAACAGATAGATCTGATAGAGGAGGAGGTGGAGTCGCCCTCTTCTCCCCGGTCACTTGGCTTTTGAGCTCAACCTGACCCGTCCGCTCTCCTATCCCATCGGCCCCTCTTTCTGCTGAAACACCTCCACCTCTGCCCTGATTATAGACGGGTATTTCACAGATAAATAGTCGTTTCTGCGGGTTCCGGATCACATGGAAAGCTTAGACGCACAAAGGTATGATTATTAGCATGGGCGTCACTATGGAAGTGGCTGTCAAGCAGGAGGATGCTTTTCTCTTCCCCATCACAAGAACAATAAAAAAAATATGTTCAGTGCCAGCTGCAGTAACATAAAAAGTAAAAGAACTGTATTTATATAGCGCCTTTCTAGTATTAAAGACTACTCACAGCGCTTGTACATAGTACAGGAACCATTCACACACAGACATACTGTACACTGTGGCTGAGGCTGCCATGCAACGTGCCACCTGCTCATCAGATATACATTTACACACATTTACACACCGAAGGCACTGCATCGGGAGCAATTTGGGGTTCAGTGTCTTGCCCAAGGACAAGTAGAAGCCCACATTGCCGTTGGCTCAGTGGTTACTACACTTAGGAGCCATGCTCGTCTTAAGATCTGCATGATACATGCACTCTTAACAGAAGCAGATGGACAAAATGCGGTTATGACAGAGGAGGGAACCAAACACAAGAATACCCTCTTCTTAGGAACATGTGGTCTGTTCTGGACGCCACACTGAATGTGGCTCAGCACTAACCCTCCACGAAGGCTCGCTGTCCCACTGCCCAGCCAAATGAGTCCCATGCTAATGTAACCATTGCAGGTATTGATCATCCTGAGGTATGCCATGACAAATAAATATGTAGCATTATAAAGCCTTTAGAGCAAAAGTCAGAAAAAAACTCCTTAATAGACAGAACTGTGCTGTGCACCAGCATCCATACATCTGAGTTTGCTTACGCACTATGGAAGCCGATACAACCAAAGCAGTTTGCAAAACTACTATTTCTTAGCAGAATGTATTGTGGTTGCCATAGTAGCTGCTTAAATCTCACTGTCAGAAAAAAAGAGAAATACATTTGCTGTTGATGAAAAAAGGATAGAGCCAAGAAACACAAGAAAAAATGCTAAGAAAGTTTTCTCTGACAAAGAAAGTACCCAGGAAAGACAACTGGATACTTTAAGCACACGCTGATTCCAGTTGCCTGTAGTTGTGTTGAAGGTCCTCTGATATCTGAGAAGGTATATGTCTTAAACAGAATGTCCAGAGGGTCCAGGTATAAATCAGAGATTACCTAGAGATGTGGAGAGGAATAAAGGATGAAGGGGAGGACTCCATTCACTCACTGTTCTGGATGTGTCTTGCTACTGGATGCTTAATATTTCCTTTGGGATGAATACAGTAAGTAAGTTTGTATAAATGAATGTATCTATCTATCTATCTATCTATCTATGTGTTGCTGGCCGTTTTAGATGACAGTCCCGCACAAAAAAGTAGTACATTCAGATGTTTCTATTGCTAAATTTTATGGAATCAGGATTGCACGTCTATACATGCCATCCATGTGCAGATAGGTTACCTGGCAACTACATCAGAATAATGATCTAACATTGCCCAATTTACATTATCTCCACGATGTGTCACGCTGCAGTAGGGTCTGGCTACACCACCTATCTAGGGTGGTGCTAGGCCTCGACAGCGGAGATAGTGAAACGGGAAGGACATCCAGCACCAGGCTTATCCCAGCAATGTACATCAGTTAACCCTCATGTTGTCCTCAGGTCAAATTGACCCGTTTTCCTATATCATGGGTCTATTTAACTTCCCAGTTGTAATTACCCAAAATGACATGATTGATTCAATGCTCTTTGGCAAGTACAAATCTCTACTTTGATTAATTTTGGGGTGTCTTGTTCAATTTTATAGCATTTGAGAAAAAAAAATTGAAGTGTTTTCAAAATAGTATTGAGTGATTATCCATCAACATACATTCCTTTAATTTTAGTCGAAATAATTCCTAATTTCTCCTTTTCTAACTCAAAAATTAGGTATAATTTCCTATAAATGAGGTTTATTGACCATAAATTCCAAAAATAATTGTAAGTTAGTGTTACGTAGTGTTGAAAATGTCAAACAAGTGACAAACATTCAAAAAAAGCATCAAAAGTGTTGAAAAAAGGGACAAAACGTTTTTTTTCTTAAATCGTTTTCTTAAATGTTTTTTCGTAAAAGTGTTGATTTTCAATTTTGACGGGAAGACAACACAAGGGTTGAACCAGATTAGAATAACACTGAGGTATATGTCTTTATTGTACACTACCTGCTCAGCGCCAAACAGCGGGCAGGTAGGTTGGTAGACCAACAACAGAGCTAAAAGAGACAGAATATTAGATTTACTGTATATTCATCAACAAAAGCACAACCCTAAATGAATCATGTAGCTCCATAACTGCTGAAGGAGTCAATAAGCAGCCGTTTGCTAACACGTTCACATATAATAAAGTGATATGTCATATGTTGTGTTTAATTAAAGGCCCAATATTGTGTTCCTTCCAAACATCTTTAAATGACATTACGACCGCTGTGCGATACTGGAAATACCATCACAGAGTATATATGTTTGTTTGATTAGTTGGATTTTAACTCAGCTGGCGTGTTAATTGCAACAAAGTGAAAATCATGTTAAAATATTGGCAAATGGTGCACAAATGTAATTGATGTTCTCATTGTACTAAACATGCCAATTGTATTTATTTACTTCACTTTTGGATCAAACTTTTAATGTAGTAAGCATTTTTGATGGCATTTCTGTCTCGTTGGGTGGCTTCTTCATGCTTTGAGGAAATGAGTAAATAATGGAAGCACTTTTGATGGAACTATACCAAGGGTATTACTTTAAACACACACTACCAGTCGCTTTGACAAGGTTTTATGGTACTGTGCGTCTGAAACACTCTTGGAATTTGATCATTTATTTTTTTGGATTGTGAAGAAGCAGCCAAGTCTGGTCTGATCTGCTCATCTGAACTGATCACAAATTAAAGTGAAGGGTGATAAAAGAGAAGGATATATGCACTACACAGTCCCAGCAGCAGTTTTGAGACTGCTCCTTCCAGGCAAAAAAGGCAAAAATTATCTGGACTCAGGGACAAACTGTGCAATTTTCAGTCAAATAGTCCATGAACCTGTGGGTGTCATGTGGGCATTTTGAACAACAGAGGCTCTAAGGGCTTCAGTTTGAAGAATCCACAATCTAGTGCCTCCATGAGGCCAGCAGCCAGACTGCAATCAGCACATCCAAACCAGGCTCCAAGTCAGATTTTCATCTCAGGAGCATGGAAAAGGGGAAATATTTTTATCTCTAATATCTGTCCACTTACCATTCTACTTGTGTAGAATTCTCATTGGAGAAGTTAGTATGTGCAAAAGAGCTCTCAGCAGAAACAGCTTTAATAGTTAAAAATTGAAATCGTGAATTGATAGCGCTTTATAAGTTACTCAAACACTGAGATATGGTACACCAAGACATTTGTAGGGCTTCCACATTTGCTATTGGTCTTTGTCTCTCCATACCCGAATCAACAGTATTTGTAATTGTTTTCTATTAATCCATATTTTCTACAAAATGAAAAAGCAAAAAGCAAATGCTATTTTTTCTAAAGCAGTGCCTCACAGAAATGATGCTCTCATACTATAGTAAGAATTAATTGTTGCTGCCATCATGGTAGTTTTTTTCATATCAGAAATCTCACAGCTGCTGCAAACAAAAACCACCACGACACATCGTCCCATGAGAGCACCCTCAACTTTAACCAGCGACTGAAATTTATTTGAATTAAATAAAGTCTCGTACATTTCACAGCTATAGGGGCCTACATAGTAAGCAAAACAAAGTCTACTCTTTGTCCACGTGTAGAACTACACCACAGGGTAGTTCGAGACAGTCTGACATTGTGTGAATGAAGGTGAGGGGGGGGGGGGGGAGGCTGGTGGAGAGAAGAGGGCCAATGCCTCAGAAGATCAGCTGATGTAAAAAATAGAAGATGAGGTCCTCAGTGTGTGTGACTACAGGAGGCATTTCCATGCTGATTCCTTCCAAAGTATCACATCCGTTTGAAAATTAATGTGCAAAATATTTCTTAAATGATCATGCTTTAAAGGCAGATAGCTGAAGTTCTTTGTGATGAACACACTGAAAGACTGGATTCGATATACTTTGGAGATATTGGATGGTAAACTTCTGCTCGTTTGTTCCTACCCAAAGTTGACATTTAACAATTTGTAATTTCTGTTACTGATATGGTTAATCTACTTTGGAAATGTCTCTTGGCGAATACTGTCTTGACTTCTTGAACGTGGCATCACACCCTGTAGTTTAACTCGAAGTCCGTTGCACCCCCCAGTCGCAGACCTAGGACAGCACAGCGTGGGTGTTCTTGATGCCAACCAGGTTGTCTACACTGACGGACTTCCTCATCGCCGATTTACACAGGTCCTTGTACTTATCCTCGCACAGCCTGGAGATGGCCTGGAGACAAAATTGTAAACACAGAACTGTTACTACCTAACCACCGTTACAAAGAGGAGACGACAGATCGTTCACGTGCCTCGGACGTACTCACCTCCAGCTTTTGAGCCCGCTTGTTGTTCAGCGGCTCTAGAGGGAAGCTGAGGTTGTTTTCATCGGCCAGCGAGCGCAGGTCAAAGTAATACTTGGCGTAGACGCTGGCTGGGACGTTGATGTTGAACTGGAGCAGCTCCAGGAAGTGACGCTCCATCTCGTTCCTGCGGAACGCGGGACAAAGCAGACGGTCTTTCAAGGAAAAACTAAAAAATTGTCTTATCAGGGTAAAGGCCAATTTATGCTTCGGAGTTAAATTTGACGCCGTGGGTACATACGTAGGTACATGGAGCTACACACCCTACGTTGTAGCCTACGCTACATGCACGTCTCAAAAGATTTAACCCTTGTGTTGTCTTCCTGTCGAAATTGAAAATCAACACTTTTGTTGTTTTTGAGTCTGTTTAATCAATGTTTTTAACTTTTTCTTACGTTTTTGTCCCATTTTTGTCACTTGTTTTGACGTTTTCAACACTACGTAACACTAACTTAACTTTAGTTTTACAGTTATTTTTGGAACTTATGTTCAATAAACCTCATTTACAGGAAATTAAACCTAATTTTTGAGTTAGAAAAGCAGAAATTAGGAATTATTTAGAGTAAAATTAAAGAAAAGTATGTTGATGGATAATCACAGACTGGAATAAGTTAACATTTACTCAATACTATTTGGAGAACTTCAATTTGTTTTTCCAAAGCTATAAAATTGAAGACGCCCCAACATTAATGAAACTAGAGATTTGTACTTGCCAAAGAGCGTTGTGTGGAATCAGTCATATTAATTTGGGCATTTACAATTGGGTAGTTAAAAGAACAAGTATATAGGAAAAGGGGTCAATTTGACCCGAGGACAACATGAGGGTTAACTACACAAGCGCAACAACTGTGTACGTCCAATTGGTCGTGGCTTGGTAGCGTTGCATTTCCCCCTATTCATTTCCATAAACAACATGAAATCGAGGAAATGGTTAACTTCTCCTGCTTTCCGTTTGTGGTCAGAAAAGCTCTGTGTAAAGCCTCTGCCGAAGCCTAAATCCCACGTAAGTTACAACACTGGGTTGGTACAGGTTACTCAGTTCTTTTGCTTTAAAGAGCCGTAATTTCATGGATGAAAGGTAACACTCACATGTCCTCCACTGTGATGTCTTTGAGGATCTGGCAGTAGTCGACGTTCCACACAGCCTGGTCGTCCCAGACCTTGGAGGCCAGCAGGATGGCACCGAGAACAATCCGCTTCCAGTTACATGGACAGATGTCCATCTCCGCGTACGTCAACAGCCTTTCCAGATATACCTAACACGGCACAGGACACTCTGGTTCACGCACAGACACACACCAGGGATAGAGGTCAGAAGGTCTGTGGTTGTTGACTTACCAGAGTGACGATGGCGCACTCTGCAGTGAGCTGCGCCGAGCTGAAGAGCGTCCGGATGAAACGGTAGATGAGTTTGTGTTCCGGGTCGACCACAGAGTAGTCATCTGGAACCTTGTCTCGCTGTGGGGCAGAGGGTTATCGTCATTGGTCAGTGGGGACACGGAGCGAACAGTAAATATCGCTGCATGCAATCAGACGCCTCAACTCACCGTCAGAGGGTGCTTCTTCTCATCAAATATATCCAGCGAGCGGTTGGAATCTCTGCAGGGCCAGAACAGGACGGAGCCAGTGTTAAATGTGCATATTATGGGATTTTTCTCCTATAGAACAAAGTGACCATCACTTGTTTGTGGAGGTGTGATAGTGTTTGGTGTTCTCACTTCACGCTGAAACTATATGGAATTTCAACTCTATGGTGAACACGACAAGCTAGACCTAAACAACCACTTGATCGATCTATCTATCTACGGTATCAACAGTATCTATCCATCTATCCATCCATCTATGGTATCTATCCATCTACGGTATCAACAGTATCTATCTATCCATCCATCTATCTATCTATGGTATCTATTCATCTATGGTATCTACAGTATCTATCTATCTATCTGTGGTATCTATCTCTCTATGGTATCTACAGTATCTATCTATCTATGGTATCTATCTATGGTATCTATCCATCTATGGTATCTATGGTATCTATCTATCTATCTGTGGTATATATCTATCTATGGTATCTACAGTATCTATCTATCTATGGTATCTACAGTATCTATGGTATCTATCTATGGTATCTATCCATCTATGGTATCTATCTATCTATCTATCTATGGTATCTATCCATCTATGGTATCTATCTATCTATCTATCTATGGTATCTATCCATCTATGGTACTACTATCTTATCTAAATTTTCTAATCTATGGTATCTACAGTATCTATCTTGGTATCATCTATGGTATCTATCCATCTATGGTATCTATCTATGTTCTATCTATCTTATCTATCTATCTATGGTATCTATCCATCTATGGTATCTACAGTATCTATCTATCTATGGTATCTACAGTATCTATGGTATCTATCTATGGTATCTATGGTATCTATCTATCTATCTGTGGTATTATCTATCTATGGTATCTACAGTATCTATCTATCTATGGTATCTATCCATCTATGGTATCTACAGTATCACTATCTATGGTATCTACAGTATCTATGGTATCTATCTATGGTATCTATGGTATCTATCTATCTATCTGTGGTATATATCTATCTATGGTATCTACAGTATCTATCTATCTATGGTATCTATCCATCTATGGTATCTACAGTATATATCTATCTATGGTATCTATCCATCTATGGTATCTACAGTATCTATCTATATATGGTATCTATCTATCTATCTATCTATCTATCTATCTATATATGGTATCTATATCTATCTATCTATCTATGGTGTCCATAGTATCTATCTATCTATCTATCTATCTATGGTGTCCATAGTATCTATCTATCTATCTATGGTATCCATAGTATCTATCTATGGTATCCATAGTATCTATCTATGGTATCCATAGTATCTATCTATGGTGTCCATAGTATCTATCTATGGTGTCCATAGTATCTATCTATGGTGTCCATAGTATCTATCTATGGTGTCCATCTATCTATCTATCTATCTATCTATCTATCTATCTATCTATCTATCTATCTATCTACGGTATCTACCTACCTACCAGCAGCCAGAAGTTGCTATTGTGACAACAGAGTTCCATAAACCCAAAACAACCCCTAAACTAGTTTTACTTTGTTCCCTAATTGAATACCTAAGTGCTGGACACAAGGAAACCGAACAGAAACCCCTGTAAGAGGTGAAAGTATGACAACATTTCAGACTTGTCCTACCTGTTCTTTATGTGATAGTATATGGCCAATGCGACGCTGGAACAAAGAGAAACGGACACAGACAAACAGTGAACCACTGGATGTGATTTTGTATTCTTTTGCACCAAAAAAAAAGATCCTGTCTTCCTTTATCTGGAGTTTTACGGGCTGATACAAAGGTCACGTGTGTTGCGACAACGTAGAAGAACATCTTGATGCAGGCAGCCCAGAAAAAAATGCTTGTTCGGTTTGTTAGCACTCAGAACTGAAAGCATGGGTCACTGCTAACTACGGGTTTGCTTGCCGCAGAATGGTTTGAATAAAAAATGTGTTTTGAATGGTGAAGGACAAATGCCTTAAGTCTTTGCTCGTCACTGACCACGACCTGCTAAAAAGGCGACCAGCACACTGGAAAATTAAATGTAAAACTATTCCTGTGAAGATAAAAAGAAGGCGGACGGGAAGTCAATTACCATTTGATCGTGCTCTTGAGGTTGGGCTGGCTGACGGTGCTATCATCGATGAATATTGTTGAGCAGGAACTGTACTTTTTTGTCAGCAGGCCTGGGGACATCTGCTAGAAGAGATGAAAATGCACATGACTGGAAGGGTCAGAATTTCAACCTTAAACATTTACACTAAGCTATTGGCCTTTCTGGGTCCAATTTGTTATGTGTGAGTGTTTCTTTCTCAATTTCACTGACTGAAAAAGTCACTCTGTCATGTTAAAATAAAGTCAAAACGGCATCAAGTTCACATGAAGACCAGTACTGAAAGAAGCATTCAGATCCTTTACTTTAAAGTACTAAAACCACACTGTAAAAATTAGGGTTCGACCCATACTGTTTTTTCAAGGTTGACACTGATACCAAGTATCAGTAGTTAATGAAACAGATAACCGATATTTGGAACTGAAATGCATTTCCAGTGAAAATGAAAGATTAAGATGAATTAAAAGAATTAAAATTGGAATGTTACAAACATAAAATTTAGTTTTAATGCTTTAAGCAATTCATTAATAAATGAGAAACTTTCAACACAACACACAGTAAATGATAGTCAGATAGTGTTGCGGGGGGGGGGGGGAATTTAGTCAGACTCAGTGTTGACTGATACTACAGCCTTTTCACGTTATAAACCTATTACATGCACAAAAAGATATATAACACATTTAAGGAAAGGAAAAAAGCCAAATAAGCATAATATGAGCACTTTAGGTAACAGTATGTAAAGTATCATCAGGAAAATGTACTTAAAGTATTAAAAGTAAAAGTACTGAATGCAGAAAAATCCTCACATGTAAGAAACAATCAAAACAGTTCTGTCAATCAACTAACTGTCAGCTAACCATTTCAACTGGACATGTACGCCATTACATTGTTGGTTAGTTTCATTTCTGATAAAAAACATTATATAAACTACATGAGTTACGTGTGCAAAAATCTTAATTTGTAAAAAAGGCGTAAGGCTCGGTGATAGAGCGGTCGCCTGCCAATCGGAAGGTTGTGGGATCAATCCCTGGCCCTGCAGTCCCGTGTCCAAGTGTCCTTGGGCAAGACACTGAACCCTGAGTTGTCCCCGATGCTGAGTCATTGGAGTGTAAATGTGTGCGAGTGTGTATCTGATGAGCAGGTCGGCAGCCTTGGCCACAATGTATAAATGTGTGAATGGTTCCTGTACTATGTAAAAGCGCTCGGAGTAGTTGTTAAAACTAGAAAAGCACTACAGTACGTTCACATTTACAACTAGTGTCTGTCAGATTAATGTAGTGGAGTGCAAAGTACACTATTTTCCTCTAAAATGTAGTGGCGTACAAGTAGAAAGTGTCAGAAAAAAGTACCTCAAATGTGTCCAGCAACTGAGTAAATGTAATTATGAAGAGCTGTCACTTACGTGATTCAAGTAGTAGCTTTTCCTTTTCTCACGCACTGGAATGGGGAGAAGGAAGGCAGAGAGTTAAGGAGATTTAAAGGAATGTAAAGAGGCATCTTCAGTAGATAAATACTGACCGTCTGTCTGCGACTTGTTGAGGAAGAGGGTGCTGGCCCTGGGGTGGTCTGACGGGTTGGCCTCTTGGGCCAGCTCTGTAACATGCAAGCATGAAGGTGAGCACACTGCATTATAATGGGTCTGCGCAGAATGTGTCCCAAAGACTCTCCATTAATGATTCTATCTTGCTAGAGGTCATTTAATCCAAAGTCTCCAGAAATAACAGCCACATTAATCATCACCACCACCCACCGTCGGGGAGCTCCCTGTCGCTGATGTGCTGCAGGTAGGTCCCAGTGTCCTCGCTCACGTCCTCGGTGGTGGTGATGGGACATTCCTCCAGCTCCACCTCTCTCCTGTGGATCTTGGGACTCTCTCCGGGAGAGATGCAGCAAGACACCGAACCCCCCATTGTTGACCTACAACAGCCCGGCTACAGCCAGCACTGGTTCCCATACAACCCGGGAAGGAGCACCCACTAGCTGGTCTAACTGACAACACTGGGCCCCGGGCGTCTGCACCTTAGGCAAAGTTGAATCTAAATCTCCTAAGTGGCAGTTAATGACGATAACACCACAGTCAATCTGACTCTGGTGTCAGATAAAACATGTAAATCTTTCAAATGTTACTTTAGTACTTTAGTGAAAAAGCCTGCTTCTGAGCAGAATGGGACCTGTGTAATGACTGTGGGTGTCTGCAGTATGTGCTAGGGCAGCTGACATATTCAGGGCGTGTGCGCAGCATAGCACTGATACACTTTAATAAGAATAACATGCGTGGACTGAATAGTTTTTTGGACGGTGAATAACTACTATCATCTCATTTTACGGAACAGAGGCTAACAACAATACAGAGTCACATACTCCTCTAGCTCCTTCCATGGCTAGCAGGCTAACGCTAGCTTCCGCACCTCAATCCATTCTTGGCTTTCCAGCAGCATGGATCAATCCATTTTCACTGCGGTTGACGTCGCTGTCACAGTTAAAGGTTTTTTCTCCAGGACTGCCGTACAAATACCCCAAAGGGAAACAACCTAAGAGATAACTAAGGGAGCGGAAAGGTTGCGGGTACTGGAATTTTAAGAAAGGTAGCCAGCGATAGCTTCCATCTCTTCGGATTTGCCGGAGACACGTCTTGGATGTCAAAATCCACCGAAGCAATGAAGTTCATAGGTAATTTCCGGTTGCTGCTTTTCAAACTAAAAGTCTTCATCGTGGTTTTTAAGAGACGGGTTTCATTGAATTTGAGCCTACAGTAGAATTTGTAATGAGTATGATGAAATGTCAGTGGAATAACTCATTATATGTACGTTACAACAAATAAAACATGTTGATTACTCTTAATGACAGTGATAACTGTATTGTAATCATTAACATTAATTACTAGCTGTAGTTTTACACTTAATTTATTTAGCTGACGCTTTTATCCAAAGCGACGGAGGCTGAATATGTGCATTCAAACATGTGTGTACATTACAACCCCAAAAGTCCAAGAATTATGCAAGTATTTAAAAGGTGGCTGGTAAACTCTGAAGAAAATAAAACTGCAACTATGCATCTTGATTCATGAGGTTTACAATAGATTCCAATCAGGTTTTAACTGCAAGGCGTTTTAATAGCAAGAGGGAAGAGTCAGAATTGTGAAAATAAAATCACAATTCTGAGGGAAGAAGCAGTTTTTTCGAGAACGGGATACAAAGGAAAGTCAACTTTTTAAATGCACACATTAACTTTTCTCTGTGTTTTTTTCAAGAGGTTTGTGTTTTTTTTAGTTCAAACTTTACACAATTAGAAGCTGTACCTGGAGCCAATAATGTATCGGCTTTTATTTTGAGTACAGGGGCGCAAATGAACGGAAACTGTATTGCTGCTGTGTGTTGTGAAATTTACAGACGTGGGCTTCATCTGCAGGCACCGCCCCCTTCATTATGCAGAAAACACAGCCGTTGAAAAAACCTTTGACGGCACGCCCATTAGAAAACCAAGCTTTCCTATTGGTTACTTTTGGCCAAGCTGTTACATAATTGGGTGATTTGCTCATTGACGTACCAAGAGCGGGCTGACGTTATACAACAGAGATACTTCTCTGCCCCCGCTACAACGCTTAATAAAACAATGCGTACAAAGCAAGTTCCGAAATAATAAGGCAGGACATGTTCATGATATTTTGGAGGAAAATAGACTATGGAAGGACTTAAAATAAGATATTCACCTCCAGAAGATGGCAGTATTGAATCAGTACATTTAAGCTAGCTGCCTTAAAACGTCAAAGAAGAAGAACAAAACTGCGCATGGGTAAAGGAACACTAAAATATGACCATAGTGTAGTTTCTACCTATTTTGCAGCATGGCTCTTGTTCCGTACGTAGAAAATCCGTTACCTGTTCTTTCCAAACTCCACAATTCATCAGCACAGTTCCGGTTTGCCAACCACGACCTCCGTCTTGCCCAGGACTGGAAACAGCTCGGGGTAGCAGCAGTTGTGTGGGATGCGGTAAGTGATACATTGGTGAAAACCATAGACTGTAAATATTACTGTTCGTCTTCGTTTTTGATTAAACGCATATGACGTCTATGTTCCAGGCGGTTGTCATGTGTATGTACCTGGAGATGGGGAAGGTGGAGTTAAAGGGGAAGCGGGTCATTGAACTGGGAGCTGGCACTGGACTGGTAGGCATTGTTGCAGCCCTGCTGGGTGAGTTCACTGTCCATTTGTAGCCTAAGACATGGGAGGTAAACATAAGTATGAATGCTGGCCTTTCACTGTATCAGTCAGTGTCCCATTCTAAAATGTCCTAGGTGCCGAAGTGACCATCACTGACAGAGAGCCTGCCCTGGACTTCCTCTCTGCGAACGTGAAGGCAAACCAGCCCCCAGACTCCCGGGGATCAGTGGTCGTGTCCGAGCTGACTTGGGGCGAGGGCCTTGAACGTTACCCAGCTGGGGGATTTGATCTGGTGCTGGGAGCGGACATTGTTTACCTGGAGGACACCTTTGTCCCGCTGCTGCAGACTCTGGATCACCTGTGTTCAGACACCACTGTGGTGTTGCTGGCCTGTAAGATCCGCTATAAGCGAGACACTGACTTTTTGAGCATGCTGAAGCAGCGGTTCATAGTGGAAGAGATCTACTACGAGAAACAAAGGGACATCCATGTATATAAATCTTGGAAACTGCCACCTAGGGAGGACTTGTGACGACTGGGTTTTTCTAATTGGTCAGTTTTCTGTCATTGACTGCAATCTTTGTAATAATTTACTATTTTTCGCAGAAGAATCAAATAAACATGTTAAAAGATTACCAGAAACACATTTATTAACAGCTGCCAAAAATGTAATATTTGAATAGCTCTAACATAATGCCTTGTATTATACAAGTAGGTGATGACATTTAGAAATTGTGAATACAAAATGAAAGGCAACATAAAAAAAAAGCATACTATTTCATGACTATACATAATACCTAAAATACAACGTGGCATTCCGTTATCATAAAAATATCCATTTTGTTCACTGCGATGTCATTTTCTTTTTGATTTGGTCGCACTTTACAATCTTTTGCAGGGTGTTTGATAAGTGCAATCGAGTCGTACTTGGTGAGACCTGACGCTCCACAAAACTAATGTCGAATCAAACGCATGATGATGCCTTGATAATAAGCGACAAAACACCCCTGGATACTTAGTGACCGATTCCTGGTTAGCAGTGTTCCATTCAAACAGACCTCAGATGGAGCATGGTGTTTCCTGTTAGACCGTGTGACGTGTGGTAGGATTGTGTATGCAAATAAAGTGGGCATTGCCACTTTGTTATCCTATTAACAGAATTTGGAGACCGCCTCTGCTAGCACACGCGTATTATTAAAAATTCATCACCCGCCAACTGCAGGAATTGCTTTTCCCCCCCCGCAACTTTCCCAATAACAAAAAGCTAGTGACATTACATGTTCAAAAACGATATAAACATACCAAGCAATCCATGATTTCAGTGATGGGCCATGCATTTCAAATGTGTTTAGAAATATGGAGACAAATTATTTCTTTCATTGCAAAACAAATAAGGCTCATTATTTTTGTTTTATTCAATTAGAATCTGGGAATTAATCAAAAAAGAAAAAAATGGATTGATAAAAATCCACAATCCACGGAGCATGTAACCTCCGGGGAGCACAAAAACCCAGTTTAAATCTGTTTAAACTATTCTGCTCCTTTTATGGGGATATTTTTGATAACACTGTAAGAAATCAAAAGTAATGAGCCTCAGTAATATGACTGGGAAGGAAGGAACATGCATAGGTATGCACCAAATAAACAAAGTCTTCCACTCGAGAGACTTGACTACAGTCTCTCTTCATCACGTAGTTTCAGAGCTGCATTTAACACGGAAACCATCTACCACCCAACATAATGCTTAGCTTTTTTGTTCATGTCATATCAAGGAAAAGTAAATTCAAAGTAAAAAAAAAAAAAAAAAGAAGTCATTGGCATAATGCAAGCAGATAATCCAATACATAAAACAAATCACAGCTAAAAGATAAAATGTCCATGACACGGCCCATCTACAGTTCAAAGCATTAGTAAGTAACAGATGTTAATGCAAGAGCGCAGTTACGGTTACAAACATTGCACACAAAAGTAACCTCTCCAAATGATCCAAGTGTCTTGGGGGAGATTAAACGTTCTGACGTAAAAAGTTCTGCCGTTACTGGTGTCGGTGAGTGAGCGGTTCCCCGTTGCTGGTGATGATGCCTAGTTTGTCCAGGCACCTAGTGACTGGAATGCTTCCCTTTGGTGGCGGCAAAACACAACGGCCTCATTGTCTGTTCCATCACTTCACCACAAGGACCCTGTATAGCTGAAGTCTCCTCCACATCCGTTCTGAACATTGCTTCTCTGATCGCTGACGTGGGATGGGATTGGGGGGGCACGGGTTTTGTTTTTTTTCCTAATCCTGGTGAGTCACTTTAAAGATTTCTCAGCAGTTTTTAAAAAGAAAGCAAAAGAGTAGAAAAGGGGGGGGGGGGGGGGGAGTGGCATCCAGACGCATGGCTCTGTGCTGAGTCTCTGTACATGGGGACAGACGGGCACCTGTCGAGCCCCTGGCAGGCGTTTGGTGGCATTTGGTGTCTACTCAGATTTGTGGCAGTACAAGTCTTTGAGGGCTTTGAGTTCCTCGATGAGGGTTTTGTTCTGGTTCTCCAGCACAGCCACGCGGTTCTCCAGACACTTGACGTACTCCTTCTTCTTCCTGCGACACTCGCGGGCTGCCTCCCTGTGTGAGTACGTGACTGGGGTTAAGGTCTAAAACATGTGCATACATGACTACATTTACTAGCATTGCCTAGCCGCCTGGACCGAGCTGCTTTGTTTTCCTCCCTACTCACACATTGGCATAGACAGAAGATACAACGATGATGCAGACCACGTGGCCGTTGAGATAGGCGCCACAGAAAGCTTTGTTTGCTGATATTCAATTACTCTTCAAAGGCTGCAATTACTTGGATGAGAATTCAAATAAAAACATCACTGAATGAATTACACTATTTAATAACATAAAAAGGGTTTAAGAGCAGCATAAGGAATAATTTAATTCCAAGAGCCAACGTTAACACTCTGCTGAAACTTATCCTAAAGATGCCTATGTAGGCCAAGGATTTTGTATTGCGATACTGTGTTGCGTGATACATCCAGTGCTTGCTACTGTTTGCACTTCATCTGTATCTAAACGCTAACCTTATTGGGATCAAAGATTACAGCAACGACACCAATATACTATTGTACTATAATACTATATACACCAATATACACCCTCATAATATGCATACCTGTTTTTCATAAGACGGACCTCCCTCTTGCGTGTGACTTCCTCAGTGCCGCCTCCTGTGCCCAGTGCAGGCGAAGTCGCCATGACAACCCCGGGAGTGATGGCGCTGGTGGGGGCTGTGCGTATCTGATAGGCCTGGACATCACCTGAGGCGGCTGACAGACAAATACAGTATTTTTTACTAAAGGGATACAGAAATTCAGACAAATTCACTTGAGACCAGGGCCTGAAGTCAACTGCCACTGTGGCAGGTGGATTTAAAAATCCACTGTCACTTTTTACCAGCCACTTTTTTTTGCCTCATAAAAGGAGGAAAACAGGAACTGCTGTGTCTCTATGGTCTCATCCAGTCCTATTCATGGTAGCCTACTTGTGGACATTGCACCATTATCACATGCTGTAGGAGGGGGGCCTGCCTTGATAATCCAGCATAAAAGGCATAACTTTCTATCCTGGGCACACATTTATACACTTTGATAAAGTATTTATTGGACTTTAACTTATCATTGCACTCACAATAATGTAGTTGTCCTCAATTGAGGTCATACTGAACATCTCATTTTCCTGCATCCACCGTGTGCGATTGTGTATGTTGTGTGTGTGTGTCAGTCGCGGGGGAAACGAAGCAGCAGTCCCGCCCGCTGCAGCGAGCCGCAAGGTTGAAACCACAGCAACTTTGAGCAACTTTATAGTGAAAAAACATTACTGCGTATATTGATGTTAAAATGTTTACATGTTGGCAGGACGGTCTGACATGTTTTGCACCGTCTTTTGCTGCACATTTGTTGGTAAATATGAGATGGTCGAGTCACACACGTCTCGTCTTCGTATCAGAAACTTGGAAATTAATTTGACCCGTTCTCACTCCCGACTGGTCAGCGGCTGCACGTGGGACTGCTGGGATTGGCACGAGTAATGAAAATGGCTGTCAATCAAGGTCTTCCAGAGATGTGGGCCCCTAATTGGCCAGTAAGCAACTGCGTACCCTGCTTCCCGATAGTTACGCATCTGAATCACTCAATTCTCATTGGCTACCAGCCAACGTGGCAGGTAGATTGACAGTGTTACCCGCCAATTGCAAAATTCACCCACATTTGGTGGGCAGGTGCTAATTTTATGCCCTGCTTGACACACGTTGACCGATGTTTCCCTGTTCTAATTGGTACAGTTTAACGTTCTGTGTTGCAGAAAGCTCCTTCATTAACCTTTAGTAGTCTTAAATAGAACATTATGTGAAATTATTTCCCCACCTTGTACAACCACTTGGTTGCTGGGCACTAGGATCTGCTGCCCGTCGCTGGTCTGGGCGTACTGCAGGATGGTGGCACCTTGCTGGCCTGCGTTGGCCATGGTCAGTGTCTGCAGGCCCTGCACTCCATCTGTGCCATTATTGGCCAGCTGGATGGCCCCACCTTGGGTAATGGCAACTGCAGAGGGACATAGTCACATGTTAGAATTCTAGACTCAAACACTCCAAATCCAGTGCATAGGACATGGAAATCACAATACAATGCGGCAACAGCAAGTCCAAATCCATCCGTTCAAATTGTCTTATCCTAAACATGTGTACTTAAACATGGTTTACTGCAGCAATGACAAACTCATTATCTATATGTCATATCATCTTCATGTGGCATCTCTCTTACGCTCCCCCAGCTAACATGGCCTTTAGTATGTGTCCAGGACAAACTGCTTCATGTCTGACAGAATCTGATCCAACAGCTCAATGCATAGGAGCCCAATTTACTTCAATGCTATTGCAAGAGGGGTTTTACAATCAATCCTTGGTGTGATATAAACTAATGAAATGAAAATATTGGGTCAGTGTCATACCATATCTAAATATCAAGACTTTGTTTTCACCGATGTCTAAATTCAAGTCACCTCAGCACGGACACACCATTACTGCAAAAAGCAAAAGGTCACCGCATCTCAGCAGGAAATCCTGCATGTTTCAACACAGACCGCCAGCTTCCTGTATCACAATGTACAAAAGTACTCACTGTACTGGCCACTGCTAGTCTGGTAGATGGGAGTGGGCATGGTGACTGTGGTGATGGCAGGGGCTGTGTCGTCCTCGGACTTTTCTTCCTCAATTCGAGGCACTGCTGGAGCATCCGACGATAAATCATTCAGAATCTTCCTGTAGATGAAACCAATTACAGAGACATCTCAGCAAACTTTTTTTGTTTTTCATTTTAATATCAATTTATAAATGCTCAAAAAAATCTTTTTAAAACTATTGTTTTTTTAAGAGCATCACTCACTCTCTTAAGCAATAAAATGAAAGTGCAAATGTTTGTAAGTGATAAAAGAGCTCTTCTAGATTCATTGCGTTATTGTGATACAACACACAGACCTGTAAGAAGGCCGTCTGGACAGGATCTCTCTCCTCTTCTGACAATCTGTCACACTGTCTACAGACTCCTGGGAGTCCTCACTCTCAGCAACAGTCGAAATCTGAAAGTGAAGACAAATAATGTATTTACTCTCTAACTTTAACAGCTGACTCAAAGAAAATAAACTATATAAAAATAACACTGTAACATCATTTACAAGGATTTTTTTTCATTGCAAACATGTAGCACTGAAGGTGGATCCATGTGTGAAGAATATAATATGCCAAGCAAGAAAACACAAGTACAAGTTCACAGCTACTACCACAATGTTTTAGAAGATACTGTGCTTATAATGATGTTATTAATTGTGATGATTTTAGATGCAAAGTTGATGTCTTTAATGGTAAACTTCGGAATCAAACGTGTCTGTATGCAGTAGTAATTATTTGGGCAATAAAGCAAACCAAGGATTCTCATGTGCTGTAATGAAACAATGAAAAAAGTTTTGTTTTTTTTCTCTCACCTGTACAGTCTGGACTTGTGGGGACTGGATGACAGAGGGCTGAGCAGCTTGGATTACCCCGTGCACCTGGACTGTCTGACCGTTGGGTAACTGCACAAGGGTGACTGTGGGACCGCTGGATGTCACCTGGCCAGCTGCAATGGATGCCTGTAACCATGACAACCCACATTCATACCCTGTCTGTATGACGAGTTATTAGCAGTTCTCAGCAGCAGCACTCATTATGCATCTTATATTGCAACATGTACATTTAAAGTGGTGATAAGATTTACCTGTCCAATGGTGATCTGTTGGGTCTCAGACTCCGAGACAACTGTTTCACCACTTTGCTGTGTGTCTGCACCAGCCTCCATTGTCATTTAAAATCTGCCAAGAGTAAGAAACTGCTCATTTGTATATGTACCATTAAAATAAAACTGTGCAGCACAACAGTGAGAGAGTAATCTATGGTGTAAAGCTAACTCTAGATGTTGTGCCTTATCCACAGTTATTTGATGATGTTCTAAAGGAGGGTGTGGCTTTGCTCAACATACTAGCATGCGATTACTTTGTAAAACAACGTAGGCGAGTTTCCATGCAGAAAAAGAATGGTTTATTTCTTATATGTTTCATATTCAAGACTCAAAAACATAACGTCAATGTAGCGATTTAAAATATGCTGCAACATTTTCATTTCACATTAACGCTGAAGGCTAACGTTAAAGCTAACTCCTTTGCTAGCCAAGTCCTAAATAGCTCCATTGATTCTGTTAGCATGCTAACTAGCTAGCTAGCTAATATAATGCATTGCATGTTAGCACATTTAGCCGCCATTTATTTAACATCTATAACGGCTCGTTTTTTTGTGCTTTTAACAGCTCGTGTCGCAGTATGGCGCTCTGCTGTAAAACTTCAGCTGTTGTCTACACTAATATTGAATTGACTAGCTAGCTAGCTTCCCAATAACGTTAGGTTGCTAGCTGTGAGCCTGTATGGAGGGAAATGTCTGCATGCATTGCATGCCAGTTATGTTTGCAACTAGGGCTTTTTCTCCCACTTTCACTAACGAGTTGGTTGGCTCAATTTTACATTCATTTGTTACAGTGTTAACATAAATTGACTTTACATGACTAGTTGCTTCTTTAGCTAACTTACTTCTAGACCGTTAATTAAAATAAAAAACACATTCAAGCCCACTCCCATATTAATACCTATGTCTCAGTTGTGTTGCGAGCCTTGCAGAGACTGACTCATTTTGAGAGCCTCTGCAACACCGCCGCCATGATCTCTTTGTTGGCTTTGTGCGGATATTAGGCGCAAATAACTTCTCTGGGCAGCCATCTATCTGTTTAGCAAACTTCGGATGCGTATCCTCTTACCAACACAGACTCGCTTCGTCACTCCCGGGTCTACGGAGCTCCACTTTTATTCAGACCGACACGTAAGAGACCGCGTCAGGCTACACCTCCGTCGCGTCACCGAGAACAACAACACGGAGAGGACGAGGGAGACGACGACAGCGAAAATCAGCTCTATCGACAAGAATCGAGTGAACACGGAGAAGTCCGGAAAGTTACGAATGTTGCCGATGTATCCACGAAGATAGCCGAGGAGAGCGCTTAATTTTCTCGAACTTATCTGAGCATGCGCCAAGATGTGTGATTGTAAATCTATTAAAAAAAAAATCAAAAGAATGGATTTTGGATGATGATGACGTGATGATGATGTGCACGTTCGGTTGTAAATATTAATTGAAATTTAAACATACCTGCTTTCAATAACACAGCTAATCATGAGATTTGAAACGGAGACAATTAACCCATAATGATTTTAACATTTGATTTAACATTTAATATAACATCAGATTCAAAACCTAAAATTTTATAGTTCTATTCATTTTTCCTATCAATGTTTCCCATCATCACCATGGTGACATTTAAAACTCATCACTCTTGGTTAATAGTTCAACGTATTATAAATCAGATATTAGTTTTAAATTCATGAAACATTTTAGTTTTCAGTAAATATCAGGCCCATTGTTTTTTAAATGCTTTTCGACTGCCAACACGATCCACCGTACTGCTCTTATGATCCACATGGTGGCAGCAAAATCCTTCTTCTTCTCCACCATGACAGTCAGCACTGCCCCGTTATATTACATTTAGGCACACGTTTCTTCCTTCCTGGCCTGATATGATCAGTAAAATCTGTGATTTAGATTGGTCCTAACTGTGATACTGGCTTTGTACCGCCCAGCCACATTGTGATTTTAATGACCAACCAGTAGGCTTTAGCACTGTGTTACTTCTTATTTAGCCTACTATTTACAGCCCCTTGTGATACACATTACATTTGCGTGTGACCGGTGCTGTAGGAGTGGAATGGGTTTTAAGCTGTGGCAGCTGGTCAAAATCCTGCGGGGAAAATGAGACTTTAGACCAATTTATGACCATCATCTATACGTGCGAGGTCATTTTGTAAGCCTTTTAAACACACACACACACCCCACACACCACACACACAACCCACCAACACACACACACAACACAAAACACCTCACACTCATCTTCACCAATCGAGTGATTGAATGGAGTGGAGCAAAACATCTCACTGCTGACCCAACCAATCATGCGTACACCTTAAAAACTGACTCTGGCAACAAAAGTCTTCCATTTTGCACTTTTCTATTTATAGTGAAGCACCGATAATGGATCGCACAGTCACCAATTCCTCAAATACTCAAATATTAGTCACAAACCAGCCTTCTTAGCCCGTTCCTCCATGTCAATAACTTGATTGGGATTTGACTACCAGCTCGTAGCAAACCATGATTAGCCTGCATCATGTGTTGAAAGGTTTCACTGGTTATCACTAAATGTGCACTTGGGTTTGCACATTCAGATTCATTGTGTTTCTGCACATTGCGCAAAAAAATATCATATATAATATATAATATGGAAAATAAAATCCCCCATTCCCTATAATTGTAGGTATAAACTGTATGTATACACTCATCCAAATGTCTAAATCACTTCATACATATGTAGTGATTTAGACATTTAGATGAGTACCTATAAATCATGAATAAATACATTTAAATGTTGCTTCTCCCTGTCACTGAAACCCACAGCCTTTCCCATTGGCTGTTGAAAACACACCAAGGCACAAACACAATCAGACCACGCTTGCATTATTGACTTCTTTATCAAATAACATTTTCTGAGTGCATATTAACATGGGCAGTGTGCCCTGATGATTAAGGCAAGTGTCTGACTGCTAATGCTGGAGAATTCTACCACAGAATATGTGATTGCAAGGTGCAGAACGCTCTGTAGCAACGACCCTTGGTTGCAAATCACTGCTGAAAAACACCCACAAACAGCGGAGTAAAATGATGCCACAGACGTCCAAAATGGTGTAGGAGGAGGATAGGAGTTTAATCTTCAGAATATGAAGTAGAGACCTGACTCCAATCCATAGCCCTTTCCTTTCCCCTTAAACCCAGCTGTCAAAGCCCCTGGCTTAACACAAGCCTCCAAACCCCCATCGACAGCAAGCCCTGTGACACTTTCTACTTCCCCAATTTTCTGTGTCTCCCTGCTTCATCTCGTCCTCCTTCCTGGGTGTATTTTTTAATCACACAGTTACATGAAAAATCACAACCCTATCCAAATCATGATCTGAGGTGCTGTATGTAACAAGCACGCCTTGGTGTGTTAATAACATGCATGATATATTCTGTCAACATTGCCGGCGAACTTTAAATGCACTCCTCAATCAAACTGAGTGGAAATGTCATACCTGTCACTCGGACAGGGCATTATGGGAGATATCAGCTCAGGAGGGCGTGCAGCAGGAGGGTGTGTAAGAGGCCATGTGGCAGCGTCCATGGAAAGGCTGGGTATGAATACGGAGGGGGAAACAGGCAGTGCATTTGAATACCACTGACCTTATATGCATGCTTTTCTTTCAGTGTAGGTTGAATTACCTGAATCGCATATGAAACCAGTGCACCTGGCTGCGGTTGCCATGGATACTGTGCCCCACAGTTTCATAATACATGCGAGATTGTCAAATCTGAAGATGGGAGTTTTAGAGATAGCCAGTAAATGATTGTGTCGCTGAGGTGCAGTATCAAGTTGCTGCTGCTGCGAGGCAGGAGAGTTATCTAACGCACTGTGATTGTGCTGACCCAGACCCCCTCGCTAATCTGGGCTGTAGGCAACACCGTGTATTGGGCGATCTCAATCAATCTGTCAAGGTGTCAGCTCTTCCCTCCCTTTCTATCTTTTCCTCCTGCAGGGATTTTTCACCCACTCCCCATCCCCCTGCTTCTCCATCTCACATCCTTTCTTTCTTACTTGAAGGTAGCTTCAGAATTTTGTCTTAATGCAATACTCACGTGCCCAACTACAGAGTTATTGGTCACTGTAATCATTCCTCCTCCAACAAAATCCACACTGCAACAATCATTGTCCAACATTATTGTCACAGTACGAAGCTTCAGTTGCATGAGTCGGTGGGGGCTTAGAGCTAAGTCAAATATAGATTTGTTGGCAGGACACAACATCACGAATGCCTACATACAACTGCCAGGACAAAGATGCCCACTCTATTTAAATTATTCAATATTTCTATTATAATTCTATGAACCGATCTGATACCTTGAAAGGGTATTAGCACCGATACAGACCTTTCTAAGTGGATTAGGTGTTGGCCATTTCAAGTTTCTTTGTCATTGTGTTAATGAAAGTCAGTGACATTCATTCAAGCTCCACACTCGTTTTTTTTAAATCTGGAAAAAAGAGACAAGGAAGCTAGTAAGGGACTCGGCACATACCCTGAGGAACCCCTTACCGACACTTTAAAAACAGGGCAGTGAATGTTGCCAATTTCACTTCTTCATTCTGAGCACCAGCTTTTGTTCCAGCTACTACAGCATCTGTAATTTTCTTCTTTGAGAGTTTGAAGCTGGTCTCAGGTGTTTCTTTTTTATCTTCACACAGGTAGACAGCCTGCTCCCAACCTCTGCTCTGTTTGTCAAAGCAATTTGAGTTCCAACCGAAGCCATCTCGTCCATCCTGTGAAGAAACCAGAAATGCAGGCTGGTGCTGGAATGTCTCCTTTAATGAGGTGTGGAGAGAGATTATTAGAGCATTAAACGTTCAAAATAGCATCTTTTAGGTTTCGTTCATGTGCATCAACATCAGTTCAATGTCAAAAAATGCGATGCAATATACTGTATGTGTATACAAAAATTAAAAACAACACTCAAGTTTTGGGGAGGCAAAAATAAGCCAAATGGAAAAGACAAATACAAACACACACACACACACACACACTTCTGATAGGCTAGGTGCTAGAGTGTGTGTGCTTGTGTGGACTTACCACAGTGCTCCATCCCGTCATAACATGTCATTCTGGACACTATTACTCCCAACAGAGGCAGACACTGCAGCTCACTGACACAGAGCGTAAGGTCATCTGTCAGACAGAGAAGGCAAGTGTGTGTGTGTCTATGCAGTAGGAGAATGGGCCTGTGTGTCTACTCCATCTAGGCTTTTCTTGGCATGTGATTGCATTTGGGTTGTATTGTTTGTGTGATTTTACATGTAGCACGAATATATCGAACATGGGTGTGTTCATTTATATATATACATGTGTATATATATACATATATATGTGTATATATATATATATATGCAGTATACAGATATATTCTTATACATATACATATATAAGACTATGTGAAGCTGTCATTCACACAGGCAGAACACGTTACCTTATAAACGCTGCTCTCATCCCTTACCTCCACTTACTGCCGAGTTCAAAGGTTGCCATGGCTACCGGCGTCCCACTGGGAACACAGTGTGCTACACCCTGGAGCCACAGAAGCAAGCGTGCTTGGCAGGTGGGGAGGATACAGTGACCTTTGACCTCTCAAGGTCTTGCTAATGGAGAAGAGAAGTTGTGGTGGTGGTGGTGGTGGTGGGGGGGGGGGGGGGGGGGGGGGGTTAGCAAAGCAGGGCTGCGTCGGGTTGTAAATTCTACTGATCCTCGCTGAGGGTCGGTGTAAGGTTGTGGCGGAGTGGCCTCGTAGCTTCTGAGCCCGGCGACCCGTGCCGGCTGCCTCCTGGATTTCAGAGGAACCCTGGGAGAGCGAGATAGCCGCCCTCTAATCCGCCGAGTCTCTCTCACCTTGCCTCCTCCGCGTTTCCCAGATAGCGCATCTTTTGTGTCAGATCTTTGCAGCTGTCACCGCTGCTGCTTGTAAGGATGACGCCGGCTTTGTGTCAGTTTGTGTGTGCATGTGTGTGTGGAAATCTGAGACAGAGGCACAGAAAAAGACACATTAATAGTGAAAGATATCAGAGGTGCCTTTAAACCCTCCCCTAAACAAACAAAAAATAGAGCAGGTAGCCATGGGCCACCTTACTCTATTTGAAAATATTTATTCTAGACAAGGAGTGTCAGGGTATTTGAAATTTCCCAGTGAAGCAAACAGAGTTATTCCACAAATGGCTCATTTTAAAGAAATTATCCATTTGATTAGCAGCTGACATTTAGTAAAAATCTGAATTTCTTTTGTTCACTACACGTTAGTATTTCAATTCTGCCCACTCCTCACTGATTGTGAGGACTGTTTGATTCATTTTTTTTTTTACAACAGATGCTGAATTGTTTTCCTCAGGGACAGTGGAGCAAGTACATGTTTTTACAAAACTGCTTATTTTTACTTTGCAAAGCTTTTAAGGTTGGAGTTGATGTGCATGTCTTTCAGCACAAGCCACTGTTTGGTATTGGATGTCCAAATCTTATTTTTATTTCTAATCTGACTTATCTCCACTGCGCCGGGGAGTGAAGTCTGGCTGCACCACAGGTACATCCTGGAACAGGAGAAAAAAAAAACGCTCTGGGTTGATTGGCATTTCTGTAAACCAATCTTAATGTGTGTGTGATGTGCCTCGGCAAAGGGAACTTGTTTTGGTGAAACGTTTGCAGAAAACGGCACACAGAATACAAATAAAAAAGTTCACACAATATAGTAATGTGAGCGATTCCAATTAGCCACCAGATTGTACCAGGTACCAGTGTATCGCCATGTGTACTTCAACCACAGCCACTCCCACCAATTAGTCTCGAAACGTCCAGTAATAAACGCTGCAAACATAGTCTTTGTAAATCTTTACAATACTTAAAGTCTTAGTGCGGAACTTTTAGATATTAACAAACATCTGTTACATTTAATCCATCGCCAAATGAGTTGCTACACAGCTAATCCAGACCATCAGCTCCACATAACTCTCTCTGTATTTCTCAGTATGGCTACGTTCAGAAGACTGTGGCATTCTGAAGAGTCCATCATGTCTTTTTTTAATCCTCCGTGTCCTCCATGTCAACAAGTGATTGTGGCGGTGGCGGTGCGCGATCACGGAAGGCTTGTATCATGTAGAAGCGCCAACAGTTTTGTTGTCATCACTTAGAATTCCTCATGGGGGCCACAGAAACCACGCACCATGGCTTTAACCAAAACAACCACACAGGGCTGTCTTTTTGCACAATCCAAATTTTCTTTAGAGCTTTCAGCGTGTAGCTTGCTAGCTCGAAGTTGGTCGTTTCCCGAAGCAAAGGGGATTTTAAGAGAGCGCGTGAACCGTACTTCAGACTACCTCTTATCTGACAGAATTCTAGTTTTTTTGTCCGCTTTATATTTATAGAAAATCCATTGTCTTAAAACTCTATTATTCTATGGATTACACCCGCAGTGTGTTTATAACATAAAATGGAGATGAAAAGGTTTTACTTTAAACTTGTTGCCCCCTTGACTGCAGAATATTTGACTTTCTAATCATGCATGCATTTTTAATGCTGAAATCTTGACACAGAGCTCACTTTGCTGTCTTTCCGAAGACAGAAGATGCAGACATATTTTTGCAGAGACAGAGCAGCCACTGTGTGTGTGTGTGTGTGTGTGTGTGTGTGTGTGTGTGTGTGTGTGTGTGTGTGTGTGTGTGTGTGTGTGTGTGTGTGTGTGTCCATGCCTGTGTATGCATAAGGGAATAGAAGGGGACAGTCAGGAGAAGGGTTATTTACTGCGTGGCCCTGGCGACCTGTCCGTCCTCACGTCCAGCCCCAGCAGATTAAGATGCAGCTGCTGGCGGCTGCCAGAGCTGGCTGAGATTGATGGGGAACATGGGGGCCACAGAGGCCCTGCAGAATTCTGAACAGAGCCTGTGGGTACCAACCACCAATGCTGCTTGCAGACAGCAGCTCCTCTCTCCTTCCTGCTCTCTCTCTCTTGTCACCCCTTTTTTCTATCTTTTTTTCTGACTTTTCTTTATCGCTCGGTTGCTCTTTCTGGCATTTTATTTCTCTCTGTCACTCTGCCGCTTTCTGCCTCCCTGTTTTTCTGTCTCTCTGTCACTCTATCGCCCCCCCTGTGCCCCCCCCCAAACAGTACCCCCCGCAGCCACTCCCCCTCCAACGCCAACGCCCCCCCCCTTGAAGACGCTGTCTCAGCAGCTTTAGCAGATTTGGATGTCATGAAACTGCAGGTGTGTCAGCATCGTGTGCGCGTGTGTGTGCGTGTGTGTGGGGTGTGTGTGTGTGGTGTGTGTGTGGTTTATGGGAGAGGGGCAAAAGTGAGGAGGGAAATGCTCTCAATAAATAATTCTCTGGTTAAGATGCTTGTATGTTTGTGTGTGTGTGTGTGTGTGTGTGCTAACATGGATCAATTGCAGCTTCTAAGATGTCTGCACAGCTGAAGAATTTCAGCTGAAGGAAAAAAACAACAATTATCTCAGTGTTCAACATCTGCATGTGTTTATGCTCGCTAGGTGTTGCAAAATAATTCTGATGTTGCAGTGATGGAAGAGGAAAAACATGGGAATGGAAGAAGGAGCTTGTATCTGTGTTTGTGTGTGTGTGTGTGTGTGTGTGTGTGTGTGTGTGTGTGTGTGTGTGTGTGTGTGTGTATGCTGAACAAACTGCACTGGCAGGGTTTTTGTTGGAGTCCCCAGGGCAGAAGACGCATGAGTCAGCGGCCAGTAGGATTTATGGCCAATTGATTAAATTAGCATTTGTTCTGCTACTGGGGCAGCAGCCTGTCAGTATAAACATACACTGAAACACACACACACACACTCCCACGTGGGCATGCAAACATGCACCTGTACACCAACTGCAGTAAAGGATTGCAGAGGGAGTGAAACAAGACAATGAGAAAAAGGAGAAAAAAAAAGTATCTGCCAAGAAACAGTAGACAATTAGCAATGGTGTCAATAAGTCAACGTGATTAACATCAGGATCACTGGGATGTAAATACTCGAAGAAACACACCCTGCACTCCCACAAGCCTCCTTCCTAAGCAGCTCCTTCATGCGATACAGCGAGTGAGCAAGGAGGTCGCACACACCGGGCTTGCTGACAAGCCTTTTTTATGACATTCATCAAAGCCATCTGCCATTTTCCGCTCAATTAATTTGTTATGGGAAGTGGGATCAATTAAGTGCGCACTGTAATGGCTTTATATCCTTGTTTCCCTTTTATAGCCCAATATTTTCTGTGCTCCACTCTGGCATGAAAAGGCGAAATCGATATCCCCAGCTATTTTCCCCTCCTGTGGACTAATTTGTTTTTGCCACTCTCTTCCTGGCATGATAAACTGACTGTAATGAGGGGTTAGGGTGAGGGGACAGACTAGACATAAAACCGCACTCAAAGCCAACAAGCGAACTGGGCATGCTCTTTCCAACGCAGCCACTGAATCCAAGAAACTACACACTCTTATCTATCCAGATCTCATTTGGATGTCAGGAGTAACTTGTTTCCGACACTTAACTACAGCCACAGTAGTATCAAGAGGGATTGACCTTCGTCCTGTGATCATCCGACACATTGGTCACCCGTGGCGACAGCAAGTGGCTTAAGAGAGGGTGGAGATGGCGATGATAAGGACAATGGGCGGCTCATGCCGGACAGTTTGTTTGACAATGATGGGTGGAACCGCATTGGATCGTGGCACCATTAGTACGAGTGTCACGAGCCGTCGGTATACTCGCCTCCTCACCTCGACCCCTGCAACGTATTGATTGCTTCCCCATTAAGCCTGCTGATGGGCTTGATGATATGATGAAGAAGTGGGGGAGTGATGTGGGTGTGTTTAAGTGCGTGCATGTGCATGACTTCTGAGTAGGTTGAGGAATCGTCGTTACTCCTGGAGCAGGCCTGATGACATTGCCATATTGATTTTTACATCATCTGGTTGGGATGTGTGTTAAAGGCTGGGTCTTAAACCAAGGCAACCAAAGTGTCACCTTGTTTGTGTCAGCAGGCTTACAGGGCCACCAAGGTCCCAACTGTTCGTCCATGATCTTAAAGCAGGCTCTTCAGCCCCTCTCCAGAGGCTCCCTGTGGCAAAAAGTTACAAAGAAATGAAAGGTAATCTTTTAACATTTAAAATGAAAATGTTGGGATTTAAAAAAATCCCAAAGTCCGTTGAGGCAACATAACATTTCAGTCAACTAAAATGTCCGCCATAGCCTACATGCGTCTACAGCCCGGCGCCTTATCCTCCAAATTTTGAGTGACCATAGATTAGTTACGGATTACAAATCCCAACAATTGGAAAATTAACGATGTGCTTGTCTCCACAAAGACCAGGTCAGGGCCATAAAAATGGCAACAAACTTCACCATAGGGCTGGGCAATATATCAATATTATACCAATGTCATGAGAGATGTGAGACTAGATAGATAGATAGATAGATAGATAGATAGATAGATAGATAGATAGATAGATAGATATAGATAGATAGATAGATAGATAGATGGATACATATTTATTGGTCCCAATTAAATGGGATATTACAGTGACTACATTACAATTACGGAGACTAGATATTGGCTTATATTTTGGATATCCTAATATCATAATAGTGCATAAGTGGTTTCTTTTCCTGGTTTTAAAGGCTCCATTACAGTAAAGTGATGTCATTTTCTGAACTTACCAGACTGTTGTAACTGTTCTATTATTTGCCTTTACCGACTTAGTCGATATATATCCACATTACTGGTGTTTATTTATCAAAAATCTCATTGTGTAAATATTTTGTGAAAGCACCGATAGTACAATATCCCACAATATCCTTGCGGTATCGATATCGAGGTAATAGGTCAAAAGTATTATAGTGATATTTAGTGATAGTGATATTTTCTCCATATCGGCCAGCTCTACTTCACCATATTAACATATGGTCATTTAGACCTATTAGTAACGTAATGTAGAGTAATTTAGACTTAAAAAGAAGAAATGGCTACCTTCATCATAACACAAATGAAATATCGTTTGCGGCTCCAGACAAAAAGTTTTTTTGCCAAAAATTTGATAGTAAAGGTTCCTCAATCCTGGCTTAAAGGGACAGTTCACCCCAAAATCCCCCAAAATACTGCTATGTTTTCCTCTTACCTGTGGTGCTATTTATCAATCTAGGTTGTTACCTCCTCCATGTCTCGCCCAAGTAATGACAACAAAACTTCCTCCTTTCACCAGTTTATGATGTCTCTTCATAATTATTTGCATACAAGCTGCAACTGTTTTTTTCATACTTGACAATCATATTGATACTTATACTTGATTTTTTATTTTTATTTTTGTTTGTTTGATTGTATGTATATGTAGGTATGTCTGTGTGAATATAGGAATATGTGTGTGTAAGTAATTGTGTATACGTACGTACGTACGTACATATGTGTGTATGTATGTGTGTATTTGTATATACTATATGTATATTATTTTATTTATGCATCTTTCTCAAACTGTCTATATTAATAACCTTTACTGGTTATTGTTTAATATTTATTGGTTGGAATGGGGAGGATATGGGTGATTTTGGTGTGATGGAGAGCTTTTGTTTTTTTTGTCAGTATGTGTGTATGTTTGGGGTGTGTGTTTTTTATTATGTCCCCTCAAGCTGTTTTGTTAACTGTTTTGTCTAATTGTGAATGTACTGTATTTTTTGTTGCCTTTAAGGACCCCCTCGAAAACGAGATGTCACATCTCAAGGGATTATTCCTAATAAAGAATTTCTAATACTGTCCATATGATACAAGGCTTCCATGATCGCGCAGTCGCTTGTAGCAAAGGAGGACACAAAGGATTGAAAAAGAGGTCATTCTCTTCACTCGGTTTTCTGCATGCAAAAGTCATGGATGACACCATTTTCTAAACATAGCCATTCTGAGAAATCCAGAGAGAGTTTGATGGAGCTGAAAGTCTTAGTTTTGTATCATCAATTGGGAAATGGCTTAAAATGTTATGCACTTAAGCTTTAAAGTGCCAAAAAAATACATTTGTAAAACTCCACAGCAATGTCCCTTTCTAGAATTCACAACCCTCAGGTAATCCACATTTGGAGAAGTTTCACGTAGAAACTATTTTCTTTCAACTGAACTGCAGTACACCCGCCAACCATGCAGAGGAGAAGCACCTGAGACAGTTAACAATACAGCTCATTTATGTTTACATACCGCGCTGTCACACTGATTTTGGGGTGAACTGCCCCCAGCATTGCTATGTTAAAGTTTTCCAATGTTGCACGTAACTCCACATTTTTATACTTCAGTTTGAATATGATACAAGGACATGTTAATTCGATTTTGAGGTATTGGAAGACACATTTGTCACCTTGAGACAGAGCCAGGTTAGTTTGTTACTGAACCCTGATTGATAAAAGCAATTAAACTAAACCAACTTTAGCAGAGAGTGGTGTGCTGTGTGTGTAGGATGTCGAAACTTGTACAACTGCTAATTTTTGTTCTGCTGCGGGGTTTTCCTTCCACCCCTGAGGTCAAAGTCTCCCATTGTTTTCAAAAGTGCATTAAAGCAGTTGTTGCTGCACTGGCAAACGTAATTCATCACTTGATGGATGATGACCCTTTTAATTTGACCAAACATTTGTAGCTCCATAAAGTCAGAAATCACTTTATTTTTTATTGAAAGTAGCTCCATTCCACTGGAACTATAAGTGAAAAAATCAATGCACGTCGCCACCTAAATTTGCCTGCCACTCTTCCTTAACTTCTCGTTTTGACACTTCATTGCAGCCAGAAGAAGTATGTAAGAGTGCACTGTAATGGAAAACATATAAAGGTGCCCATTAATGGATTTTTGAAAACAATGGGAGACTGTAAGCTCTGGGAGGTAGTAGAGGAACACACAGTAGTTCAAGACAAGCAAAACCACTGGTGGGCTTCGGCCATGTATACTGTAGTCAGGGGAGGATAAATTACACTGGTGTTTTCTTTTAAATATCTATAAATCATTGCTGAATTGATTCATTGAGACATTAATTTAATTACTCTAAACAAATGAGACCAATTACCAGACACTGCATTGCATTTGTATTGTGAGCCACTGGGTCACAGTCTGTTGGGTTGTGTCTTTACAACATTAAAGAGAAAGTAATAAGCACACATGTGGAACAGTGGATATTCCACATCCACTGTTCCAACTGCATGGTTTTGACACACATGGTTAAAGAGACCTGCGTTCATTGAGGGTGATAACTCTCTGTATCTCTGAAAAAACACTTTCCACATAAAATGTCATCAACGGGCCTTTTGATTATATACAAATCTTTGCTTATACAGGTTTAAAAAACCTGTCAAATGTGCTTAATGTGCACAAGATCAGGGTGAAAGTGGGCCGATGGAGTAGCAGTGGCAGAGCAGCAGAGATGAAGGGTCAGCCATCAGGCAGCCATCGCTGGCTGCAAGCGGTGGGCGGGGAGGGGGGTGCGAGACTTGGCTTCCTGTCAAGACCAGCAGCAGATTAAAACGCCATCGATCCGACTGTAATTTATTTATCAATTCAACAAAAAAAAATTAAACACTGACCTCGTTCTCTGAAAAATCCCCCCTTTTAATCTTGTCGGACGTAGTGTCTTGAATACCAAGCGAGCGCTCAAACTGTGTGGCCTTTTATTTTCCAAAAAGTTAAACAAGTCATGGTGAAAAAGGCATCTTTCTCTTTCTTCCTTTCGCTTTCGAGTTCAAAAGCGAGACTATTAAAAGCTCTATACTTCAGTTCCTGCATTGCTGCATCTCCCAAACCCTCAGGACGTCTACTTCTGACAATAAACAACTCATACATTTCACACCGCCGCGCCAAAACCCCAGTTCCTTTCTCCGCCATCCGTATTCTCGTCACTCCTCCCGCTCTTCTGATCTTTTCTTCCCTCTCATGCTATCACTGGGTGCTATCTTCCTGGGTGCTGTTACATACTGTAACTTTCTTATCACCACATCAAAGCCTTGGCTCTTCTCTGCGCCAACCCCCCCCCCCCCCCCCCACATATGCCCCCCCCGCCTGTTACAGATGTGTGTCTCCTAAAAGTCTAATCCTGCTGACTGCAGAAAACAAACACTCATCGCATCATTATAAAAGCTTCAATCTTTCCTCTCTTCTCCCTTCCTTCTAGCTCACCCCTCCCTGCTCGGCCAGAATAATAAGGTTACCTCGCTCGCGCTCATGTCAAACAGCCTCTCCTCCCTCGTACCCTCACCTCGCGCCCTGCTCTCTGTCGTCCTCCTCACCCCTTCCTGAACCCTCCCCATGACCGGCCCTGTAATCCAATTAAAAGCACATTAGGACCAAATGAATAGCGGTAAATTTAATTAGCTGCTGACGAAGGTTGGCTTGATGGCTGGCTGCCTGGCAGTGAGGGTGGGTGGATGGGGCACAGAGGCTCATGGGGGGAGGCATGCGATGTTCGCCTTTACCCCACTGGTGTCAAAGGGGGTGCGGAGCGTTAGCTGATGAGTTGGTTTTGCATGCACTGCTACTGAGTGTGAAATGGAATTTAATAGTTTGGCCTGTAACTGTGCGGGAGTATAGGAAGGGAGAAAATATAAAGGTCTCACTGGATGTCGCAACATTTTGGCACGCTGTAAAAATTCTATCACACAGCATCTCATTTCTGCTTTCTTGCCTTCCCTTCTCTCATCCTCCCATCTCTCTCTCGAAACTGGATGCAACCATTCTGCTGCAGCCTCCCAATGTGCACAGTCAGCAGAGTAGTCAGCGTAACCCACTGTGGCATTTGCATCAGGCCCCTGTGTGTGTGTGTGTGTGTGTGTGTGTGTGTGTGTGTGTGTGTGTGTGTGTGTGTGTGTGTGTGCGTTCAGTGCCTAATGAAGAGAGACAATCTCTGCTTGGGTCCCCTTTTTTCAGCCACCAGGGGGTCTCAGGCACAGTAGGTGAGTTTTTGTGTGTGTGTGTGTGTGTGTGTGTTGTGTGTGTGGTGTGTGTGTGTGTGTTGGACATGCTTGAACGCCTGTTTTGTGCATGATTTAATCATGTGGTCATGCATGTGTGACAGTATTTATGTTTGCATGCATGCAAGTCTGCTCTTGAGCATGTGTGGTTTTGTATGTGCAAGCGTGTACATACATGAGTGTGTGTGCTTGCATGTGTGTGTGTGTGTGTGTGTGTGTGTGTGTGCGTGTGAAATGAGATCCAGGTCCCGGCCTCTCCATTTCTTTCTGCAGGTAATAAAAATATAGAGTGCCCTCCAGATCCCTTTATAGAGAGCGAGTTGAGACCGCAGCGAAATCTAGGACAGGCTCCATTGATTTGGAGGCTACAGTATTACTCGCCATCACAGCCAAGGCAATATGAGAGGCCTTTTTTTTAAAATCACACAGCCACCCCGAGCCCAGAGGGACAGAGAAGAGGCACAGAGAGAGAGAGAAAGAGGGGGGGGGGGTAATTGAGAAAACTATTCTTATTTTGTTTCCTTTCTGCACCATCTCCACTGCGCTGTATGGATTTTATCACAGAGAGAACTAACATATTTCACATTTCCGCTCACATTTCCTCTTGAACAATGTCTTCTCGTTTTGCAACGCTGACGATCAAATCTCCACATCTTTAAGAAGACAGAAGCCCGCAGTCCCTCTTTGTGATCATGTTTTCTTTTTGTTATTTGGAAATTTACATTTTGATTTAGTGAGTCGAGAGAGCGTGCCGCGGTGTGTTATATCACTCTCGGGTCCATTACAACCTGTTAAAAGCTCATTTTGTTATTTCCCTGAATGTCAATCACGGGAAGAAAAAAAGGCATTGTGTCCTCAATTTGGTTTTCATCCAACAGTAGTGATTGGTGCCTTTTCAGGAACCTGGGCTTTTTTACACTTCAAAGGTGTGGACAAATGAAAAAAAAAAAGTGTTTTCATGGAGTCGACTTCTTCTGGATCGGGCTCTTCCAGATCTCGGGAGAGCGGTGGAGTGTTCTGGGTCGGGCCAGGAACCGACCCCCTCTGTCTGGCTTAATAAGATAAGACCCTGTCATTGTATCCCTTCACTCCACAGCCCTGACCACATCAAATATTCATGGGCCACAGCAGACTCTTAAGTAAACTGGCCAATTTGTTGCGGAAGACGTGCATTAAGATTGGCTGGGCCGATATGCAACTGGCCCCCAGGGGCGGGCCAGACAGGGGCGGACTGCTGCCATTTTGGCCCTCCTGTCTCTATTGTTGCCACCCGTCAGAGCAGTGAGGGACGAGTAGCAGCACGTGGCGGCCTGTCTGACGATAATGGGCTGGGTGTGAATGCGAGGGCGGGCAGGGAAACAGGAGTGGATGGAAGATAACAGGAGGTCACAAAAAGCCGTCTTTTATCCGGATGCATGTTGAGAGAGCATTGTGGAGGAAGAGGAGGACAACAAAGGATAGAGGTGGAGTCATGTTTGAATGACAAAAGATATGAAGTGGTGTTCTGAGGAGGGGTTTGATTTAAGAATGAAGGGAAGGACACAGTGGTTTGGCTGCTGATGATCATAGTGTGCGGTGGCTGCTGACAACATATGGATGAGTTGTCTGCAGTGCACACATGACTGGTAACAACTTAATAGATCACACGGACAAACAAACAGAAAGTACATGTGTCGCAGCGCACACACGCAATCCCACACACTTTTGAAAGATGGCTCATGCAGCATCTCCGAACAATAGATTTCAAGGATAGCCCATCTCCACATTGTATCTCCCTGAGGACAGAAGTTGACAAATCACTAAAGCACATTTTTATTTTGCTTTATGGGCGCAGAAGTTGAGCGGTGGCAACGGATAGACACAACTTTACGCTCGGCGATTCCCTGTAGGGCATCCAATGGAAATGAGCTGAGAAAACTGTCTGCAAAAACGTCTGTTAGAAGAAGAAGAAAAAAGAGGAAGAAGAGGAAAAAATAAGTAGATGAAGCTCATAAAAGCCCAACTTGTAAAACTATTGAGCGGATCTGAGAAGTGAGGATTCCTTGAGGCGGGAGAGGTAGGCGAGGGGGGGGGGGGGGGGGGGGGGGGGGGCTGTAATCCTCAGTTGCAGTGGCAGCGGGATCACAATCTGTGGCTGCTGAGCGGGGTGGCGGGGACAGAGGATGGTGGGGCGCAGCAAGGGCCTGGCACAGTTATTAGGTCACTTCCGCAGAGGACCGGCGGGTGTTTAGAGAGCGACCGGGTTGCCGGGTGACCCCAGACAGCCTGCTCGTCATCTGGCACCAGGGCACTCTGGGGGATTGGCCAGACGCTTGTTGTGAATATCAAACGTGACATTCTGCTTCACAGAGAGAAAAGAAAAGAGATAGAGAGGGAATAACAATTTGAAAATGGCCTCCATTTATTTCCCGTGGAGATGATATCATTCTCTGTAGCACTTTATTAGTCCCCCTTGAAATGTAGTTGAAATTTGCAGCACAAAACTGCATTTAAATGATTTGAAACATGCATTCACTGCATGGAAACAGCTTATTTCTCACACCCTCTGAGAGGTTTGATTGGTGCCTCAATAGGCTGGATGGGAAATGAGGCCATTTACATGCTAATAGCCATGCAGGGCAATTTTCTTATCATGTATGTAAATGAACACCTTTGCCGGATCTATGGTGGCCAAATACAAACAGTAAACAATATGCTGACTTCATGTTAACGTTTCACTTTAGTTATTTATACGGTAATTAAACACTGCCGACACACATGATTCTTCGTTGATAGGCTCGTTAGCATTAATTAGCTTTAATTAGGAAAAGGAAGCCATCTATTACACCTGTAGTCTCTTCAGGGTTTGGTGCATTCAATTTCTGTAACATGAACATGTATATGGAAAATATCTGCTTTCTATAATAAAGCATAAGCATATACATTCACATGTGTGGGAGTTTTGAGGCCTGTATACAGAAGCTGTTATTAAAGTAGGAGTAGAATATGAATGCAAGAGGGAAAAAAAAGGTATGTATGGAGCCAGTGTGTGTGGGTGTGAATGAGGATTATTCTGAGCTCTGCCATCTGCAAAGAGGCGGACAGGTTTGTTTCCAGAATGACAGAGCAAGTAAAACAGCATAAATAAACAGTTCAAATTCAGCAGAAGGCATGCTTTAAAGGAGAATAACGATTGTATTTCTGCAAGTTTCTGTTGTGGATTTGAGGGAATACAAAACGATTTTCTTTACGTGTGAACGAGAGTGAGAAACATGGCGTCCAATGTATTTTGGCCCGAGGAGCTTCAGCGTACATCCATCCATTATGCAGGTGTATACTGTACTTGAATGGCCCTGTGTGAACTTGGCACACAAACCACAGCGTAATGCGGCTATGCTAGTTCAGGTTTCACGTGCTGTACAATTGTAAAACATCAGAATAAAAAGGAACACACAACAAACAGCATGTTTTCTTTCCAGCTGGCAAGCGCATGCTGTGCGCACAATTTAAGACCCAATTTCATACACCACGGACAGCTCTAAGGCTGTTTGTTGTATTCCACATTTTAATGTAGACTTTTTGCAGCTCCTCATTGAAGCTGTATGATGTTTACGCTGACTGAAATATTCAAATGGTTTTGTTAATGGCTGCACAATTCAATGAAATGGAAAAAATTCAAATGTCCTTGTACACTGCTCCCCAAAATTCCTCATGACATATTTGATATCTTTGGAAACTTCACTCATTCATGTATTAAGAAGAAGTACTTTCTGTTTGAAGAAGGTCTGGCAGATAAGCATGACTTTGTAATGACTGGGCCACCAGCGAGCCAGTTAGGGGTTAGTAGCAATTTGGCTGCCTGTAGTAGCATTACGGGATGCACAATCTCTGCTATTAAAGCCAAAGATTGTATGCACTTTCAGGACAGTCGGCTGTCATGTTACCTTGACTACGCACAATAAAGTTTATAGCGCAGAAATTCATTTAGAAGAAACTATGCTCCATTTTCCACATTTTGACGACTTTAGCTGAATGTGTGAGTAAGAAAGTATATTGTGTGTGTGTGTGTGTGTGTGTGTGTGTGTGTGTGTGTGTGTGTGTGTGTGTGTGCGTGCGTGCGTGTGTGTGTGACCGACTCAGAAGTCATTCCCATAAAAAGTCGAGGGGACATTTTGAGCGAGAAAGGAAATCCAATTAGGACCCCGGTACACTCGTAGTGGCATTTAGCAAATAACTCTCCTCTGTCTCTCTCTCTCTCTCTCTCTCTCTCTCAGCAGCGACGGCGGCCAAGCGAGCACACCAATAACAACACACTCGCTCTAGTTATAGTCTTATATTGTATTATGTCTCCTATATGTCCAAGATGAGTTATACGTTTCCATTGGCGCCCATGATGAAGGCATTAGTCACCACACTGTAACAACCAATCATCAGTGGTTTTATCCATCATGTGTTCATGCATGTGCACAAGTACACACACATATATACCTTCCCTGAAATACATGTATTATCCCAAGGTGGATCAAATCAATGAAAAGCAATATTCCAATTGGATTTAGTTTATGCCATCGACCTATTTCTGTGAGCCGGTTCGTAGATCATCTCTGGGGGTGTGAGTGGATGACCTGCTGACCTCCATCCAGGGTCACACCCATTAACGCTCGCTGCTGCTGCTGCTGCTTGGGAGATAGCAGGTCGTTTACATCATAGATTCTCAAGTAAAACTGATGGGTCTGAAGTGGATGTCTTGAGTTTTGAGTCCTCTTTGTGCCACATTTTACAGATTTCCTTACTGCAAAATGAAAAATACAAAAAACCCTGACATCACTTCTTAAAATTCCATTTTTGTAAGTATAACAGTTTTATAATACATGACACCATCAATGTATATATTTATTACAGTATTTCCATCAGGAATCGCTTACAAACAGGTAACAGGACTGTAAGGATTCATCAGCTGCTAGTCGGGTTCGTGATAACATCTGCGTTTCTGACCGGTTCTGTGTTTGTGTAAACTTTACATTTAATACTTTTATAAAAGATGGAGACCTTACTGGAGTCAGACAGAGAGGAGCAAGTCAGAGATGGAGAGCAGGAGGAGAAGGACGACGATGACCGAGAGCTGAAGGAAACTCTCAGTAATCTCCATGTTTCAGCCCCTCAGGAGCTTCTGTAAGCATCAACGACGTGTAAGCACACCACACACAGAGAAGGAGGCCAGGAGTTGTCTTCAAATGACTCATCCATTACTATCATTCTATTCCACTACATCTATCTATTAATACATTTAAGGCTGAAAACAATCAGTCATTCAATCGTTTGAAGTAAAACTACGTTAGAATTGTAAAGTGTTTTTTTGGACCTTTGGTCAGAAAGGGTTTTCATGTCTACTAAAAGCAATCCAAAAGCATCAGACAAAATGTAATGTAACTGCCTTTCATGATAATGAAGTAATAACTATATAGTTTCCACTGGATCCTTTACATTTACACTTTAAACTTCAGGCAGTATTGTTGTTTTCCAATATTAGTATTTTAAAAAAGGCTCTAGTGAATCACCAGAACCTCCACGGACACGCAATGCCCCAAAGACCAAACACCGGGCCGCGCGTGTCAACTGTTGTCCTGTCTTTCTGTCTCCTGCCACCCAAGCGTCTCTACAACCCATGTATTTGAACCCGACGTCACAATGTGTCACAGTGGCAGGAGACCTGCCTGGCAGCTCGTGGCACCACTCGTCTGGGAAAATAATGAGTTCCCACAGGCCAGAGTTGGGGCGCCAAATGTGTGTGTGTTGACTGAAGGTGTATGTGTGTGTCTTCCCTTATTAAAGAAGTACAGAGGGATGGTGCGATAAAGAGAAAAGACAATTCTTTAAACTTTAAACTTCAAATCGCCCCAGTTTGGTCCACCCCCAAGCAGGATTTGGCTGTAATGAGGGCTGCTTTTGCTCTTTCTGTCTGCCGCCCCTCCGTCAGCTTCTTCCTTTCTCTTTCTGTCTCTGCTCTCCACAGTTGATGGCGCAGACAACAGATCACTCCCGGGAGACCTAGCCTTAAAAAATGATCCATCGTGTTGACAGCAGTACAGCTCAAGAGTCTTAAAGTGAACAAAATATCATGCACTTCACACAGATAAACTCCTCCTTCAAGCTCTCCTACGCTTCATGCTTTTCTTTCCTCTTGCACCACGTCTTTTTCACTTCTCCTGACAGAGCGGGTGTCGAAGAAGCAGATTATATTTCCTCGCTGAAAGGTTGCACGTTCAACATTACTGAGACAAAAAAAATCACGGTATTCATGATCAAACGGCACCTTAAATCCATATTTATGGGACAGATATTGTAGTACTATACCACTTTGGCCAACAACAGCGGGAATACTGTGACACAAGTCAACGGGAAATTGCTGACAGTATGTCATCCTGGCTGTATATGTCATTGTAAAAAATAAAACCGCACAAATACAAGTGTGGACAAGAGGGATGGGGTGAGATATATGATGAAGAAAGGAAGGAAAGAGGACACTGGGGGGGGGGGGGGGGAGATGGTTTAAGGAGAAGGATGAATTGGCATTGGAACGTCCAGGTTCTGTTCGAGAAGTAAATAACTCATTCAAAATCCCTTTGACATTTGTAATAATGTCAACAGTTATCTGAAAAAAGCTTTTTTTCTATTATGGTTTTAACAAGGGTGCAATTTCATATAAAATCTATGATATATGTGACATAGTGATAATAAAAAAAAAGGACAACTGAAAATAATAAAATCTATTATTAGGCTATATCATATGTATTTGTAAAAAAAAACAAAAAACAACTGTATTAAGCAAGCACGGCTAATTCTGACTTTTTCCTTTTTATGGAACAGCGGGTAATTTGATTTTCTCTTTGATATGGTTGAGAAAAGGGATTTCATACTTTATCAAAAGTCTTTGATGAGTGTTTTAATTTCTCTTCACGTTTCTGTTTTAGCAGCCTTCAACAAACCCCATCTCCAAAAAGCCCAGAAAACCATCAAGGGCCAAAGGTCACCAGCTCGACAAAAGAGGTGAGTCGAACTCTGCAAAACCCCAGATGACATTGAATAAAATCCGTTTTTTATGCATACAAAAACTACAGTATGGTTAAGGTTTGGGGATTTTTGTGGCTATGGCAACTTTGGTTATCGTCAAGTTTATGCTGGAAAAAAATCATGATAACAGACGTTAATTGCAGGTCTGTAACGGGAACTACTGTATGTTCTCCTGCATCTGATCATTGTTTCTGTTTAGAATATGTACACGTTGTGTATATATTATTGTGTATATTTTTGTTTTAGTTGTTTTGTGTGTAAGCCCAGTGTGAGCAACGATGCTCCAAAGAAAAAATCCTTGTTTGTGTCCTCATACCTGGCGAATAAAGCTGATTCTGATTCTGATTCTGATGTACAGTACACACCAACCTCCACACCCGTACTTTCCAACTCAAAGGGCAAACTGCTTCCTGCTTTGGCACTGCACTTTGGCACTGGATGTGAATCGTGACGTCCAACACGGGCATTATTTCTAGAGATACTGGGCTGCAGAACCTGCTTAGAATTAGTATCTGGTCGTGACATGGGGACTCAGCCCCCTGACGCGCTCCTCCTCTGGCTGAAGAATTTGTATGACCTCCAGGATTATGGAACACTTTCCAAACTCATTGTATCATTGAAAAAATGCATGGCAGGAAAAAAAAGTTTTCACAGCACACGAAATGTGGCCTGAAAATATTTCAAGTTTAAGAAAGTTGGTTATTTTGCACAACACTCAGAGGCATGCAGAACAAATTTGTGAAAAGAAGACCTGAGTGCACCTCGTGCTTTCTTTTTTTCTTCTTCTTCTGGTATTCCGACTGCATTCAATTACGTCTTTTCCAAGGTCTGGGCAAGCTGAATGAAGCTGAAGGTAAGAAGTGGATAGAAAGAGAGTTGGAGAGCGGATGTGTTGAGGTGTGTGACGACTCTGTAAGGAATGATAAAGAGACAGAAAGAGAGACTTCTGGTTTTACTGCACCAAGGCCGACATGCTTGGATTTATGGACACGAGTGTGTGTGGGACCCGTGTATATATGTGTGTGTGTGTGTGTGTGTGTGTGTGTGTGTGTGTGTGTGTGTTTGTGTGTGAACTACAAGTGTCCTAACTCCACTGCCGACCTTGTAAAACTCTTAAAAAGTCTGCTTGAATTCATACAATGCAATGACACTGGCCATTTCCGCTGGGTTTTATTAAGTGAGGAGCAATGCGCGGACGTTTTAAGAGGGTCTTAAAAGAAAGATCTGCCCTCACACACTCTCATACAACAATAAATCACGTCGCTGCGCTTTTCAAGGCACACAGTCAGAGTTATTTTGTGATTAAATGTCACAGCCTCATTCTTCAATGTGGCCGATTTGATTTTTGACCTGCTGTGTAAGGGTTGATTGTTGTTGTAAAATAATTCCGACTACGACCAAATAATAATTGTATTTTTCAACATTTACAACTCATCTCCGTATGACGCCACTTTGTCTGTTCACAGGAGTAGGAGACTGAGTGTCAGCCACTATAAAGCATTGAAAATAATTGACATTATAGTTAAATGTGAAAATTCCTACCCTTATTTATTAAAGGTACTCAACCTTGCAAAGTATTATAAAGAAGGAAAATGTCACAGTAAAAGTGACCAAAAACGGAATCAGTGCTCCTTTTTTATTATCATTGGCAGTACTGGCCCTAAAATACATTATATGCACTTTAAGTTTAATGCATCATATAAGTCATTATTGGGATCCATATGAATGAATTGATTTAAGAACTTATAAAGTACACATGTCATTGGGATGGACTTATTTAAAACTATTTAAGGAGCCATACAGACATTTGAAAGACATGTGTAAAGTATACAGTTAGGGTCCATTGGGATCCATAAAGTTGAATGCATGATACAACTTAAATAAATAAAAAGCATTAAAAAAATAAATAACTCATCAACTCTATTCACGGGGAGTTCATGTACAGTCGACAAATACTAAACATTTTTAAAATATCAGTGAGTTTGGTACTGAATATAATGAATCACATTAGATACAATGATTGGATCGTTTTGAAAATGAATAACTCAAACATAATAATGCGAACATGAGAAGTTACAGCTCTGACATGCTTCATCTTAGCAGTGCAAATGCTGAAGGAAAACCTAAGTAAAATATACATTTATGCAATTGTATGTAAATGATATACAAATAAATACAAAATTATGCAAAGATAGATACGGTATATGAACATATGTTGCAGAAACGCTTAAAGTTACAGGTGAGCAAAGAGAAGACACAGGAGAATAAAAATAGGAAGACAAGAGCAAGACAACATGCTGCTTACAGCTTGGAAGTGGAGATGGTCCACTGCCCTGTCAAAAAATATACAGTAGAAGGAGATACTGTGTAATATGTAAAATTACTTCAAGACTCCAATTACCGAAGCGTGATCTGGGTATAATGATAAGCTCACAGTCAAGTCAGTGAGGGGGAGGTGATTACTCTATTCACAGCACAGGAGAAAGAAAAAAAAAAAAAAAGAGAAACAAATTGTCAGAATGTGACAGCGGAGCGGCAACCTTGAAACCTTAGGTGGGCGAGAGAGGAGCCTGAGGGGGCTTTGTGTTAGTGAGTGAGAGAGCGAGGGAGATCACGGGGCCCTTTTGCCGCACAATGACAAGAGCCTCCACGTGGGGACAAGGACACATGGGACTTCAATTCTGGGACATGGCATGCACATCTCCCCCCCACTGTGCAAAGAACATGGGGAAATCAACTCAGAGCATGACACACGTGGGTATGCATGCATGCACATTTATCAGCCTGATTTCATTCATTGTGCTACGAGCATGATTTCTTAAGGGGCCATTCTGCAGCTCTGTATTGACAAATGTAATATACTTTATAATACTTCTGGTGATGTTTTAACACATACTCAATGATTTTTCCTACGTTCCAGGTATCTACATATTCAAGTTTAATGTCAGACATAATTCACAGTTTTGTAAATTGTCTTGCTACTTACTGCAGTATTAGTATTAGCGTGACAGTAATAGTGTTGCTATGTTCAAAAGTCAAACGCAGGAGACAATGACATGCAAACATTTCCATTATTAAATAGATAATGAATATTGTAATCAAAAAGGTTGACTTTCAAGTTGAAGATCTTCCTACAAGCACTTGAAATGACGGTTTATTTTGGAAAATGTCAGCAGCGATATACAGAATACTAATAATGTACACGTGAGGAAAGTGGAAGAGTACATTAGTTTTACTCTTTATCTCGGTTCAAGGATGGCCTTTTGCTTTGATGTGAAGGGCCACCTGAAAAGTCAACTTTAAAGTGTAACTCTCACCAAAATGCAACCTTTTTAAATTTGTTGTTTAAAAGCATATTTAGGACAAAAGCATCACTTCTAAGATTTACCTTATTCTCGTTTTTTGGTCAAGTGGCCTTTTGAATGGGAGTTCTAGGGGCACTTTTACACTAGCCTCAAAATGGCTACTTAAAAAACACTAAGAAGGCTTGACACAACATGAAACTTTGCTCAAAGTATCACTACACATTCACACTCAGCATTGAGAACATTGTTAGTGTACACTATGAAATGACACATACTAAGGAAAGCTCATTGTGGGACTGGCTCTAGTGGCTGTAATTCTGCACCAAGGCTGAATTTTGGAAAAGAGACTTCAGATACAGTATTAGGGACCACTAAGGTCTAAATAAAAGAGACTTCAGATACAGTATTAGGGGACCACTAAGGGTTATTTAAAAGAGACTTCAGATACAGTATTACAGGACCACTAAGGTCTATATAAAAGAGACTTCAGATGCAGTATTAGGGGACCATTAAGGTCTATATAAAAGAGACTTCAGATACAGTTTTAGGGGACCACTAAGGTCTATATAAAAGAGACTTCAGATACAGTATTAGGGGACCACTAAGGTCTACATAAAAGAGACTTCAGATACAGTTTTAGGGGACCACTAAGGTCTATATAAAAGAGACTTCAGATACAGTTTTAGGGGACCACTAAGGTCTATATAAAAGAGACTTCAGATACAGTATTAGGGGACCACTAAGGTCTATATAAAAGAGACTTCAGATACAGTTTTAGGGGACCACTAAGGTCTATGTAAAAGAGACTTCAGATACAGTTTTAGGGACCACTAAGGTCTATGTAAAGAGACTTCAGATACAGTATTAGGGGACCACTAAGATCTATATAAAAGAGACTTCAGATACAGTATTAGGGGACCACTAAGGTCTATGTAAAAGCATCCAAAGAGCAGCATGTTTTGTACTTACTGTACCTGTTTATAATTTGTTTCTTTCATGGGTTACATGCATACACTCAAATCTTTCATAAACACAAGGTGTCGTAATTGTTTGGAGGAAGTTGGCCCGTGCAGACACAAACCAAAATGCACACGCAGGCTCACACACACATTCCTTCTTTCCCTTTAGGATGGCATCCGCGGGATTAAAGGTGCAGTCCCCTAACCCCTCCTCTCTCTCAGTTGTCAAACATCAAAAAGAAGGGTGCTGTCTCGAGAAAAACTCACCCAGGGCTCAGAGGGGAGGTTATTTTTTTATAGATAGAAAAAGAGAACATGGCTGACATGGCTGTGAGCCCGGTGCCTAATTCATGACCACCCCCCCCCCACACACACACACTCCCCCTGTGTGCTGGGCGAGGACAAGGTCCCACTGATTAGTGCGAGAATGTTCTAAAGAAAGAGAAAAGGTGCCAAGCTGCCGCCTCTAGCAAAGTTACACAGAGGCAGAGAAGTGTGTGAATGTGCGAAAGATTGTGCGGTGCTGCAATGATTAAGTCATTTCTCATACTCGCCTTTCAGTGTTCTGTCTTTGATGCTGTAAAGGAAAGCCCCTCCCATACAGACATCATTAACTAACAGAGGAATTGTCTCTCAAGTTGGATGAGGAGGATGAGGAGGATGAGCGGGTGAGCAAGAAGGGGTAAGGGTGGGGGGTGGGTTGTCAAACAATTCATCCACAAAGACACAACATGACAGATTTGTATCGCTCTCTTGACATTTTGTTGTCTTTGTTCTGTTGCACATGTCTGTGGCACATTTGGTTTGGCGTGCGGCTCGGCTGCGATTTTGTTAGCTCATGGCACTGCTGAGTTCCTGAATCTAACAGTGTGGCATCGTCTTCTGAATCACTGCTTTAAGCATATTTTTACATAATGTGTTACCTCCTATCTGTTTTATTCCCATTTAACAGTAATCATCATCAGAGCTGCAGAGGCAGCAGCAGCAGTGGTGCTTAAATTAGTGCAGTATGTAGTAGTAGTGGTACTAGCAGCAGTGGTAATATTACTCATGGGAGGAACAAATATTCAAATCCTGTACTTAAGTTAAATAAGAAATTGTACTTTAAAAATACATCAGTAGTAAGAAGCCAAATCTACTTTAAAGTCCTAGCATAGTTCAGTAGACTCGATTTGTGGGGTGAAGTTGCAACATTGTTGGTTTGAAAGTTAGCTTTCACACTGAAAAAAACGCACCAAATATTGTAAACAAACTACTGCAGTGCCCGTTTGGAGCAGGTTTCTGTTTGGGCTATTGCTTGGTTCACAAAATTTCTTTCACACTTTTATCTTGCGACAAGCGTGCGTTACACCTTTCCTGTCTCGGGCTCCCAGACCGTGGTTCGGCAAGCAGGGAGTAGACGGCCCCTCCAGGGCCTGTGTTGGGTGAACAGATGAAGCCATGTGTCTTGGGAAGCTTGTTGTTTTATTGTTCACTTTTCCATTGTCTTTGCTATTTTTCCTGTCTCTTTTCCCTCTCGTATTTTCCCTCACACAGCCCCACTCCCGGGCTAAATTGCTCTCACTCGCGACACTTTGCTTGACCACACACTCCCTGACGTCACTCACTCAACTTACCTGCAATTTTTGAGCTTTGAGCTTTGAGCCAAAAGCGTTCTCCGTGCACACAAGTGTTTTTTGGCTCCAGTAGAATCGCTAATTTCCGTTCAAACTAAGACGCCAAAACTGCATATCTTGTGAACAATCTCGTATGCTGGGCATGCACGTGCTGGGGTAAACAGGAGGCAGCATGTATACACCGCCTGTTGCCGGTAGTTGCCATGGTAAAGTTAGAAGCTTAGTCTCAGAGAACGAAACGTCATGACCCAATCAGGCGGTGAAACAATGGCGTTAGTGTTGGTGTTGCCAAAGGTCTCCTTTTGCGGCCATTGAGACTGCAACACGACACTCCAAATTTCTCCGGTGTAGGGGCCTCTGAAAAGCCAGAGCAGTGGGAATGCGAGGTGTAAACATGGCAAAAGATATTTGTTTTTGAACCAAAATGTAGCAATGTAAATGTAGCCTCAATCCCGCATGGCTGCAACTCTTCTAGTTACTCGACTCGATTCACAGTTAGATGTCACATGGTCGAAAACATCGCATCAAACAACATGAGCAGCAGTATTGGCCGTATAGTAGTATCAAAAGCAGCAGCAGTAGTAGTACTAAAAGTATTAGTACTATTGGTGAAGCAATAAAGCAATAGAAGCAGCAATGGGAGTAGGACAAGTAGCAGTAGGAGCTGTAGGAGTAGTGGTAGCAGTGGTTGTAGCAGAAGTGGCAGCATTATGCTAATTCTTCTCCTCGTGTCATCTTTCAGTGTGTGTGAGTCGTATGTCATCATTGGAACTGATTTTGTTTACTTGTCCCTGTCCTCAGTGCCACTATTAAACTATACAATCTCATCAGGCGGTCGGGGCATTTCACATAAAGAGCCATACACTTGATCATGTCGGATAACAGTGTAGATTGGGCTTTTGATTAATGTGTCAGTTAGGGAGGCCATGAATAACATTACTGAGAGTACGTCAGGGCAAAGTTCTGCTCTAGAAGCTGTGGTGCTGGCTAAAGCAGTGTCATAGAAAAACACCATTTGTGTATAATAATGCTAAAAATCTCATACTTAGGACAGCGTGTGTGATTGAAACACACGACAACGGTGATGTGGCACTTGGTGCTATTGTATAATGACCACTTAAAGATGCTAAAACTAGCCAGATAATCTCACTTGAGTCAAAAAGCAGGTCTAACATTGAATATCTAATATCCCTGCGAGGCTCCTATAAAATATTGGTCCATAGTGACGGAGAGACGGAGGATATCCTAACCGGTTTGTTTGTCTTCCTTTATCCTTGGCAAGATGAAAAGAACGCTGTTAAGTCTGATGTTGTTGGTTCTCTCTGCCGTCAAAAATGAAAGACTCCGAGACTGACAGACACAAAAGGACTTTTTGAGATTTGTTGCAACTGCAGGAAGCTGCCTCTCGTTCCAAATTTGCCACTTGACAGTGATGGAGTGCCTGTCTATACAATGATGTGTTAGTCCACATGTGTGCATGCCGAGGCGCACCCGCAAACACAACTGGGAGTGTGTTCAAAGGCCTGGAAGGCTGTCTGACAACATCATTGGTGTGTCTGTGTCTGTGTGTATTACGTCTCCTTTCTTCTTGCTCTTACCTCTTTCACCCATCCCCCGCTTTCTTTCCGCCGGTCTCTCTTGTCGGGAATCGTGGGGGGAAACAGTTGGATGAGTATTCATAGAGAACAGACACACATTCCCTCTGTTATGTCTCAGAAGCAGATCAATGTGCTGGGGTGGAGATGTGCACCGCTGCTGGGTGACAATGAGGAAAGCGTAGATAATTCCCTCTGCAGACATGAAGTGAATCTGAGTCTGGGCCCAGGTTGTACAGTGTTTCCAGTAGAGCTCATGCACACCTGTTATTGCCATGTCACACCCCAAACAACTGGCTCTACACACCACATACACATCTAACCCTTTTTAGATGCAGCTGCTATCGTGTGCTATGTTGCTATCATTTTCCCCTCTGCTCCTAATAAATGGAAAACACAATTTCTTGTGCTGTGATCCCACTTAAATGCAAACCAAACGGGTTTTTTTTAAGCAAATTATGATGAGTTGCAACATTTCATTTGCTCCTGATAATCACTGTTGGCTGCAGACAACTCATTTTGGCTTCATGACAAATTCAATTAGGAAATGATGGCGGTTAAAATCAGCAAAAACGTAACACACTCCCAGTCAGTGGGTGTGTAAATGCGTGCACCTATTTCATGCAACCCCTAGAAGTTTCTTGTTTGTGCGTCTATCTCACACAAATGAGAGCAAATCAGACAGGACTTGAGAAACACACAATAAAGAGAACACAACAAAGGGTGCAGGGAAGAGCAGAAAGGCGAAGAAAGATGAGGTGGAATTGCGCTCTTCACCGCTGGGCCCTGTGCCCCCTTCTCACCACATAAGAGGGGGGCCTCTGATGAGGTGTTGATTGCCTGTGGACACAAGTGGTTTCTCCAAAAACTCTAAAAGTGGCCTATCCTCTGATTAGATTCAAGTGTTATAACAGCAAATAGGCCCAGACCTGCGACCGTACATTACAGCGTTGAGATAGACCTTGGGGTTAGGGCTTTCATTAAGAACGGTGTCTTGTAAAGAGCTGGATGGACTCAGAGATTATTTTAGAAGAGTGCAAGTGATGGGGGTACTATATCCACAACCACATACACACAACAAATTACTACAAGCCTGTAAGATGGTTAGAACACATCACTAACTGTGTTAGTGGTGTGTTCCCCTAAAGAGTGCCAAAAATTGGCTGAATATGCTATATCCCACATACAGTATACACACACCATTCAGGGGCACTCTAAGCGGGGGCACTCTAAGCGGCTTAAAAAAGCGAAAATGCGTTCATGTATGGCACTTTCTGAGAAATGAGTTGTTATTCATTTTATTTCTCCTTTTCCTCGTTTGAATCCTTGCTTCTCTGCTGGTTCGTGCACTGTAAAAGGTTTAGTACACTAGCCCCCCCGATGTCAGCCAGGAGGTTTTAGGAATACAGAGAAATATGCTGTACTTCAAAAGCACCTATCTTATCTAACTTTTGGAGTTTATTGAGTCCAGAATATTTTTTTTAAACAAAATCAGTTAAAGGAAAATCTTGAGCGCAGCAAGATAATGTCATAGAACTTTCATTTTTCATGATGAGAACCTTTTGTCCCAATGCGGATACTTGCGTAATACACTATATATATATATATATATATATATAGTGTATATGTATGCCTTTGGTGTATACAAATCATGTAAAAGTTAAAGCTAAGATTCACAGTTGAAGTCACAGTCTGTCTTTTTACATGGTTGAGATCCATTTTTTGCTAATAAGATCTTTTATGAGGTGTTCAAAATGGCTGCTATGGGAATATAAGATTTAGAGTTTGCAAATAGGATTTAGAAGTGTAAAAAAAAAAACACCATTTTACAGCTTACGGTTAAAAGAAAGCTGCACAGTAAAGTAATCATGTACCAATATGCAGATGATCCAAACGCCCACAGGCCCAGACGGACATCTGTCTGCAAATATAGAGCTGCGCATGCACACACACACACACACACACACACACACACACACATGCAAACGCTGTCTGTAATGCACACAGCGATGTACAGGCACACAGATGAGACATGAATATTTAAGAGGCTTCAGTCTGCATGTGTTCCATATATGTCACCATCAGTGTCTCAAGAGCTGGTTGGAGGGCAGGAGGCTGATGAGCAGTGTGTGTGTGTTTGTGTGTGTGTGTGTGTGCGTGTCTGTGTGTGCGTGTGTGTGTGTGATGGCAGGCTCAAAGTGGCCATCTTCATATATCATGTAGCTCCTCCTTGCCAAGAGCACTGCTTCTGTCAAGTGTGTGTGATGAGCACCCACAAGACCTCTCCGCTCTTCACCCCCTCATCTGTGTGTGTGCTTGTGTGTGTGTGTGTGTGTGTGTGTGTGTGTGTGTGTGTGTGTGTGTGTGTGTGTGTGTGTGTGTGTGGAGGGAGGGAAAGAGAATGAAAGTGGGAGAGGGAACATCATGTACATGTGCTGTGTTCAGAAAGCAGGTCAGTGGGGTAGGTTGGACTGCATGTATGTGTGTGTAATTGGGTGGGGGGGCTTGTATAAATCCTCTTAGAGCAGTCAAGTTAGTCAAGGTTTTATTTTGTATTGCCAATAGCATATTTAATTCAGAAATCCTCACAATATGTTTCACAAAACAGGCCAGAAACATGAACAGGACAGATGGACTTTCAGTATTTTCAAATTAAAATAGCCAGTTAAAGTCTCTAAAAATCTGTGAAAAGGCAATGATGCTCAGAAATTTCGGGTGGATTGTGACAGTGATGAAAGCTGAAAACAAAACTCATGATTATGCTGACTAATACACCAATGCAAATACAATATCGGCCCCACGGGCTCCAATACTTTAAATGAATCAACTGCTCACTTGTTTCATCCTTGTGTTCACACAACATGAAGTGTTTTTTCCACTGCATGGTCCCTAATCGCCTTTTTTGGTTTTCCATTATCAAATAAAGTCCCTGGTACCTGCTAACAGGTACTGTTTTAGTACCAAAAGATACCAAAAGGTGACGTGAAAACCTGCAGACTGCTGATTGGTCGGAGAGAATTGACACTATTCACTGTGTCATTGCGTCAGTGTCGGTGTTTAAGTAGTTTATCCAGCTGTGTTTTTTTTTTTGCTGCCTCCAGCTTCTTTTGAAACTAATTTATCTTCTGGCTGTGGCAACAGCCCCATGCCGAGAATCAAAAACAACACACCTTCGACGTTCTGTGTGCGTCACGTTAGGTCACGGCAGTTTCCTGCTATGACGACCAGCCACGGCTCTGTAATCTGTCACGGAAAAAAGGAGGACGGGGCCCCGCGGCCGAGTGGAGTCAAGCCGAGTCAAGCAGGTACCATCAATGAAAAAACGCCAATAGTGCAATGCAGTAAACCGTTGCAATAAATTGGTACCGCTACAGTGGCGACTTCTAGTGAGGCCCGAATGACATGCAGCTCGATGTTTGCTTGCTGAGACACAGCCACACGTAAAGGGTTAACGACACGACTGGTGATGCCTCGCTTTTCACAACACCGCACGATGGGTAAATGACACCCCCCGCGGTGTTTGACAGTAGCTCGCAGCGCTCCATCACCTCGTGTCCACTCTCAGCGTGATGCCTGGCACTTGTGATGCTACGGGACATGCACACACAAAACCACAAGCCCACACCGACTCGTACAGGGCGATTCTCACTGATGGGGATGCATCGGAAGGAGAGTTGATGAAACAAGAGAGACACCATCTGGAAAACAGGACTCTGACTAAATAAATGCTGACATTTAAAATGTAAAATAATACTCATGTACAGTATTGACTTATTAATTATACTGTTAGGGATATAGTATGTGCAGTACATCACTTCAATCAGTTATTAAATACATGCATGTGTGGCTTTATGGAATAAATAAATACATAAATAAATAAATAAATAAATAAATACTGACTATAGAGCACAAAATGTGTATTAAGCCAAAACTGAAAATAGTCCCTAAGAAATGCACAATTTACTCCTGTTTGAGTAATGTCTGCTAAAAACTACAGTGCCCAGCTCTTTTAGAAAATTGCTGAGCAGGATATGTTTTGGTTGGTTAAAAAAAGGTTATACATTTGTGGACACATTTTAAAAATCTTCAGTAGGAATGAGGGAGCTCGGAGGTGAGAGCTACAGACAGGAGAAACAAACGCATTGTGTTATTAACTATAGATTATAATCCAGAACAACACAGCTTCGTCCTTTATATGAAAGTGCACAATAATATCAGCTTAATTTGCACTGGATAGTTTCCATCACATTATCATTAACATTGCATTACTGCGTAATTATTTAAACATTAATATAGCTATATAGCTGGTCAAAGTTGAGTAAATTCTAACTACTTTTTATATAATGATGTAGTTTAATCTAGAACAAAGCCCCAGATGTATGCATTCATCCAGCGTTTTTATTTACTTTTATAGAATGCTAATCTGCAAATGATCTATTAGTTATAGCTGTCAGATAAATGAAGTGGAGTAGAAGTATAAAGTAGCATAAAATGGCCAAGTACCTTAAAAATTCGAGGTCACTGTAACTTTTGGGTAGAAACCACTTCTCTGGTTGTCGCTGCCAAAACAAAAGTTGAATACAATAGCCCTAAAGTTGTTGTTTTTCATCACATTATATTGTGAGGTTTTCCTGTCATATCAACCAGGTAGCGGTGAAAACACCTAAAACAACCTATTCTTCAGAAAATAAGACCCCCGGCCTGATGTAACACGGTGATGTGGTCCCTGTGCTAGAACAAGCTTCACTTTATGGCAGAAACAATCATGCGATACATTGCCCTCGTCCGTTGGGCTCGGCCCCATTGTCACAAGCTTCTGTTACAGAGCAATCTATTAGTACTTAGCGGCAAAGGAAATTAGCCGCTCCACCGGCTAGAGAATGGAGAAATCATTGTGGAGCCCGGTATGCTTCTGTGCGCCTGTGTAATTGTGTTTCTAACAAATGTGCTCGCAAAGTAGGGGGCTCCGGACCTTTTCTCCTTCCACTCCTTCCAACTCCTCCTCTTAACTAAAACCTCCTTACAGCCCCTTAACATGCGAGCACAAGCTAGCTGCGCATTGGGGGCCACGCCAGCACACCGCAGCCAACATCATTACCGTGTGATTATGCGAAATCAGCACTGAGGAGCGAGAGAATCAAAGCTGCCACTGGAGATGAGTGAGTTGTACAGTAAGTGTCCCTGCCCCTGTGGGTAAAAGATTAGAGAACTCACTCCCCGAGACTAGCTGAGATCAAATTTTCTCTTAGTTTGCCTCCCTCTTGGGCGTCAAAATGAGTTTCAGTGATGAGGCAGATGTCAAGGTCTTTCCCCCGGTTGCTGTGGGGATATGAGAAGAGCAGGTTTGGGTTAGCTTAGAAAATGAGGGAGATCCTGACTCTGATAGCCATAAAGAATTCTGGGAGCCTTGAAGAGAGGAGTGGGTTGAAATGCCGTCATTTATATTCAAGGACAGCTGCAGCTGAGGAGTGGGTATAAAATCGATGCAGGGGCTTTACCTCTTTTCATCCTTACTTTTTCTTCATGCTGAAAAGACGCCTCTACGCTCACTGTTGCATACCTCAATAGTGGCTAAAATGCTGTTTTTTGGGAACTGAACACAGGGACGACAAAAATGGCAGTTTGGCATGCACGCAGTCGTACACAAATAGGAGCACGAATGCTAGCAAAGATACACACACGCAGCAGCCATCAGTGCTGCGTGAGATAACAAGACTATATTGAGGATGACCGGAGGGGCAGAGGGACGGAAAGGAGAGGCGGATGAGTGAAAGAGTAAGAGAGTGGTCACGCTTGGCTTCCTTTTGCCATGTCTTCTGCCCCTATCTCTCCGCCGCACTGACCCTCTACACAGCCAGCTCCACGCCTTATCAGGGCTTTTCCCTTGGTCCCTCGGTCTTTCTCCCCGGCGCTGCGTGGAACGTGATGCTGGAAACGTAATGCCACATATAGGTTGAGTCACAGAGCGGCACTATCATCCTCGGACATGGAGCCCGTCGGCTTGCAGTCATCAAGCAGTTCGAGGTGTGATTTAAAAGTGCGGATTGGTCTTACCCTCAGGCGTGTATACACAGGCATGTGTTCATCCAGCACACACATGAACACACACACACACACACGTCAGTATCCCCAGTGAAAGCACACAGTTAAGGGCAGTCTTTAATTGAAGTGGTAGTCACAGGTAAAGAGCTCATTTATATGCATTTCTTTAGCCTTAAGCCACTGGCTGCCACACGTACAAACACACGTGCACAGAAACAGATACACACACACACATTGGCAACAATACTTATTGAAGCTGACTGGGGCCTTATCCGCTTAATCCAAATTTACATATACCACTTCCGTTCGGTATTCCAACAAAAGCATAACCCCCCCCCTCCCTCGCCCATGCAAATAACCTCAACATTGGTCTTATTGTCCAGACTGCCACTGGTGAGGTTTTCCATGTGTGCCAGTGTGGACCAAAGGTCCAAGATCTGGAGCTGCTAAAAGCTTCAGAAATACTGGATGGCGTTCAACTAGATTTCTAGTTGTTCATGAAAGGGTTCTATTGGAACCATTGGGCCTAGGCGTGTAGCTGCCGTAGATACACTATAACTAACCGACCTGATCATCAAATTCCGTGAAATGAACACAGCCCCTTAACACAACATCTGTGGCAGTTTCACGGAATCGCCAAAACGTCTGTGATTGGCCCACAGAATAATTCTGTGGAATGAACACAAACCTTTAAGTTAGGGAAAACGTGGGTGTGCTGGGTTTAGGAAAAGAAAAACGGGACTGTTGGGCTTAGGAATCGTCTCCTGGGTGAAAGTCCTGTGTTGTGTGACCCATCCACCCCCCCAACCAAACTCCCAATGCAGATTTTTGGGCTTTCACACTACTCGCTACCGTGGTCGCTCTTAATGCTGCGTCATCTTCTCATTGACTTTACATTGGCATTGTGTTCCTTGTGCGTTTACGTGTGAGAGTTCGTGATCATTTCACTAACTAACTCTGTGAGCCCAAGCTGTAACTAACGTGGACCTCCTCAAAAGATTTAACCCCATGTCGAGGCTATGGAAGCTATGGTGATTCCACATGGAGGTGATAGTGAAGCCAACATTAGGCAAATTTAAGCGAGGCTCAGTATTTTTTCAGACACAGGTTTAACACAGCCAACTTAACACTGTTTAAAAAATATATGGTTGCTTCAAACACAACCTGAGTCTAACCATACACGCTGCAAATTTGACGTGAGGGTGTCATTTGTTGTTCAACTCGGATGTGTTTTGTTGACTTATATCCAGCTGCAGGACAGGACCCTCATGACGCTCTCTTATAGGGTTGTTAGTCATCCCAGTCATTCTGGCAGGTAGGCCTCTTCAGGCCACCCCACTCTTGTCTTCATGTAGACAGTTTGGGTTTTATTTTTATGGGTAAAAGGGCAAAGCTCCCACATTGTTGAACACTTCTCACCAGCAAATCAAACTATTCATGCTCTCTCTCTTTCCTGTCCCCCAGGTGTGTTGAGATGAGAGACCCTTGTGTGACTTAATACCAATCTTAAAAGATTTATAACAACAGCTTTACCAATTCAGGCCAATCTGATTTCATCTTACACTCTGCAACTTGGTTTCTCAAGTACACCTAGCTTCATGAGCCCAAAAGTTGACAACTGAATGCTAATACCAGTGTTTAATGCTACTACATACAATGCAGAGATCCATTCTTCTGGAATAGTTGCAGTTTGCTCTAATTGGTTATTTTATCGATAAGTAACAGCTGTTACTGATGTCGTTACAAATGTGGCATGTGCGTTTTCAAACAGAGCAGGACACACTGTCCCAATCAGTCATTACATTAACAAACGGCAGTTCTTGGCATGAATAATTTGGATTCCCTAGTAGCCCTTCTCGGGATGTGCAGGGGGGGGGGGGGGGGGGTTCTGAATCAATAGCCATAAGGAGTCTGGCTCCCGTTTGCTTTCAAGATCTACAGCCAAGGACCCAGTCATCAAAAGTTAATGAGCTATTTAGATCATGCTGTTTCCTCTGCTCTCTACTGTGAAAACACTGCTGGACCAGGGAGAAAAGAGCCCCAGCACGAGTGTGTGTGTGTGGTGTGTGTGTGTGTGTGTGTGTGTGTGTGTGTGTGTGTGTGTGTGTGTGTGTGTGTGTGTGTGTGATTTATATGTCTCCTACAGATCTACAGAGGGAGATTGGCAGCTGAGAAAGAACAAAGCAGTGAAAACGGTTATCCTGCATGTGCAGTTGTTGTTGCATTGTTCGTTGCAAACGCCTGACATGGGCCGCAACCCCATTTTCTGGCCAGAAATGTGGAAACAAAGCCAGTTTTTGACTCCCAGAGTAACACGATGGTGGGGCTGCTCAGGCGTTGCAGCAGCAGCCACATCCTTTTGCTCTTGAGGCTGTCCAGTGAAAACCCCAAACATCCGCATTTCAGCATTACTTTAAATATTCAAATATGTGATGACATGATTTTAAAAATAGCTGTAAATATTAATGAGTGTATAATCATTGAACTTACCATACGAGTGGGAATGCAAAAAAAAATCTTTGATATTTGTCTGTGATTGAGTCCAAGTCTTATTTTCTTAGTTAAATCCTCTGCCAGGGCAGTACGATATTTTAAATGGTGATGATTTCTTTCTTATACTTATTATTTTGTTGTTGTTCCTTGTTAAGGTTGACATTTATTGCATTAGATCATGATTTGATGAAATGTAATGATGCAATGTTTATTAGGCTGATTAATGCTGCTCTCGCTCTGGTTTGTTACAAGCTTTAAAATTATGGTCATTCCAGAGACTTTTTCCTTTGTTTCCCACCTTCTCCCCTAGCTCCTTTATGTCTTCTTGGCTCCCTTTTTCTTTATTTCCCATCTCCCTTAGCTTCTTCCTCCATTTGGACTCTGCTAACGATGCCCGAAACCGAGCAGCCAACATGTCATCCACAGCTCCATGCATGGTTCCCTCGCTGCCTGTTTCCCTGGCCACTGGCCCTTGTTAAAGGGATGGCACATAAATGTGGCAGAGGAAGAAGTTATGGCTGTCTCAGGGACTCCTGGTGGCTAAGGCCACAAAATCAGTGTATGTGCAGCAAGAAAGAAATACATGATCATTAAGAATTAACATTATTCCCATTGTGGCCATTATAAAGACTTGGGGAAACGAAACATGACTCAATAGACTTATAAAATATATATAACTCAAAGTGGCCAGTAATTCCCATCCCAAATGTAATGTGCTTTCAGTATCACCGCTGTGGGAGTGCAATGTATATCCTCTTCTCTGGCGGTATTAAAAAAAAAAAAAAATGGACCACCTTGCCAGCCAAGCAGCTCTGAAACAAAAGAATCAAACTGAGGTGAGCCACACAGAGCATCGATTTTCAGCATATACCCAGAGGAGCAGGTTTTGTGTTCTCCACAGATGCACATTAACCTCCAACTCTCTTTGAAAATACTCCTAAAGCCCAGTGGACTCAAACCTCACCGGTGACGATTAATTGGTCAACCTCCATGTCGTGCTGCCTCTGCCCAGTCGGCCCAGCCGGCTCTCGGGTTTGTCTCCATCCATCTGTCTGTCGGCTTTGACGCCTTCCCATCTCTAGAGCTTTTCCCAAAAAAAACAAGTCTTGCAGCTTGAGAATCGGACATGAGGGGTTCAGAGAGAAGAAGAGATGGGGGATGAACTTTGGCTTACTGTGTGCTTGGCAACTCTTCAGCATAAAACCTCTAATAACAGGCATACTGAGCATTGATCACTGGCTGAGAGACATTACCTCTTTGTTGTCAAACCAACATTGCACATTTGCAATCTTTTCAGTGCAGTGGCATTTAAATTCCTACTTTACTGGCCATAAGCTAAGCCAAAATATAACTGTCCCTCTTACAACTCCTGTTTTTAGCGTTACATGGTGGATTGGTGGTCGACTTGCGCTTAAGTTTGTCTTGTTTCCAACCAATTAAGTATCTCCATCTCTTTTGACCAGGTCATCTAGTCTGAAAACAGCGATCCAAATACAAAAGGCCTTTTTCACAGCATGCATTTCGACTTGTCATGGAAACAAAAGCACAGGTGTTACTAATGACATTAACGATGGCTCTGTTCTGTTCAAGTGGCCCAGAAAGCCCTGCCAGTGAGCCCAGCAAGCACAATACCAGGACCTTAAAACTGAAGCAGCTAAATGGAATTCAGCCATTATTGATTTCATCATTTCCACCTGTGCCTTTTCCACTTTGACATGTCTCAGTGACTATATTCTCTTAGGGCGCTTTAACACATTAAGCATAGCATGAGTTCTGGCAGGTTGCGGAGTCAAGCTTGGATATTAGCTCAGCTCATAGCTGACAGTTCCAGCACACCAGCTGATGACTCAGCTGATTCCCTCTTTTGATTGGATTTCCAAATAGCGCGCTCTATTTCAACTGATTTCCTAGGCCACCTTGCTGCATCTCTGCTAGCGCTTGCAACCCACCTCCGCCCCAGCTCCTTTCAAATGTATGTTGTGTGACTAATCAATGTTGTGTCTCTGTCATTGATGCTGCTCTGTTCTGAGAAAGGGAAATGTCCCCCAAGCACAGTCTGTCCACACAGTCTTGAAAAGAGGCCCAATCAACGACAACAGTGGCATCCCATGTGTGAGCGAACCATGACTGTCATGAGACTGAAAGGTCATGGAAATGAACACGCTAAAACAAATAGCAAAACTATGCGTATTAGCAGTTGAATTTCCCATCCACTGTGGCCTCCTGAAGAAAAGAAAAATCCTTTCCGAGATGGAGCTGGGGCCCCAGTTTGGATGTTCATCGGTCACTGATGAGCGCTCTCCACATGGCTGGAGCAACAGCCACTGAATTATTGAACACAGCAGCGTCCCTAAGGTGAAGCGCCGCGTGGAAGTCTTCAGTCTCCGACACTGACAAAGAGAGAAGAAGGCTTGATGAAACATGGTGGGATTCTTACAAGCCATCCGTCACGGTGCCTCCCCGTTCGCACAGAGGCGGGATTGGATTTCCGACCAGGGGGATTTGTTGTGCCGGGGCAGGGGGATTGGGGATTGAGCAATTCTTTAGCAAGATAGTGTGATAAGAGTAGCCATGATTGTTTCCAGACTTGTCCAAATCTTCATGAATTAAATATTTTTTTTAAAGAAAATCAAGAGCATGTGTGAATCTTCCATATCTGCGGTATGCGTATGTGTGTGGCAGAGCAGCATTTATGTGCAGTGTGTGTATGTTTATGTGGGTCTGTCTGTTTCGGCGTGTCAGCGTCTAGGTTATTATATGCATACATGTAAGTTATGCGTCTGAGCCAGTGAGTCTTGTGCCTGACCCGGCGCACCAGCAGTAATACCATCAGAGCTCTCCCACTGAGCACCTGTTTTATTACGTTACATACCCTCCTGATCCTCAAGCTGCATATGAAACCTGATAACAAGCCACAGCCTTTGATTTACCTGCCAAAGAGACCCGCTTTGGGCTCATGTTGTCGGTAAGAGCTAACTCCACTGAAATCAATTGCTAAATCTGCAAAGTAATGGTGTTGGTGAGGGAGCAAAATTACATCAGATAATGTGGGCCTGTTGTAGAGGGTGAAATCTTATCGTACTTATTGTGTTGATACATGAAAGCGAGCAGGGTGATTTGAATCATACAGCATAGGTTAAAGCTTTATAATCATGTCTCACAAAATTGATGGCTTTTTTTAAATATATGCTACTTTTTATTTATACTTTTTAAAATCTCAGTATGGAAAAGAACCTGCACCTTCTTTGCATTTAAACATCATGCATATCTTCTTCTATCTCTTGGAATGACACTCCTAAGATCGCGTGAGGACACCACTTACCCGTCTCCCTAAACACCTGTACGCACACACAGAAACACACAAGTTAAGCAGCTACTAACACATGCAAACACCTTTCACTGCTTTCTTCCCTGTCTCCGTGTCCCATGTGGGCCATTGCATCAGCACCGGGGCCTCTGACTGTTGTCATGGTGTGAAACATCCCTGTAACCCCAGCGGGTTTAACCAACCCCCCCCCCTTTGCCTGTGTGTACGATGCAAAGCACCCTGCTACCCAGCCAGCTGCTTTCCACAGGTGTTGTCAACAGATAGAGGAGGCATAGAGAAACAAACACAGAGCGACCTCCTCTTACAAGACGGACTGTATTCTCAGCAACGCTCCTGAACACCCTCACCTGCTTACTTTTACAGGCTTTGCAGTCAGCTGCGTCACAAATTGCCTAGCAACCACACCTGGCATCATCTTTGTAACCCCTAGGAGAATTGGCTGTTTGCACAAACACTGGTTAAATATGTACATAACCACACGGCTGAAAAAAGACACATACCTGCAAAAAGAATTCAGATCAAATCAGTATTTCCGTGAGTATGTAAAGAATATTGGTGAGATTGACTGAAATGACATGCAACTTGATCATTCAGGCAGTATTTCTGAACGGTAGTTTTCCCACAGATACAATACAATAATTACAGCAACAAACAAAAAAAGAACAGCCAAAGGATGTATTTAATGTGTGTGAAAACAATGCAGCGCAGGATTAAAAAGAAAGGATCACACATGCTCCATCAACTCCCATTCAGGACAGCTCTAGTTTTGCTTTGCCAGTCCTACAGCGTTTGTGGAGTAAGGGCTTGTTAGAAAAATTGTGATACATACTTTTTCTCTGATCATTATTAAAACTGTTTATATAAGAATACCGTATTATACTGATCACTCTGAACAAGATAACCATGGAGCCAGTGTGTGTCCTTGTGAAAGGCCCAGGATGTTTCTGGGGGCAGAGCAGGCGGAGGATATCCCCAGACCCAATGAGATAAACTCATCAACTTTGTTATAACTTTGTATGAACATCCACTTTTTATGAATAAGTGTCTGTTGAGAGCTTCCAGTTGGGCCTTTCATGTACTATTCTGTAGTGTGGAAACTGTCTCCTTGTGTTCACAAGTAAAACTGATCTTTGATATAACTTCCGTGGTCTCTGTCTATTCTTGATAATTCAATTATTCTAACAGGGCTACAACACAGATACATCCTAGGATTGGAGAAAAAAAGGAAAGGAAGAAAAAAAAAAAAACTCTGGATTGTTTGCACTTGCATTTCTGTAAATCGATTGTGGATTTCTGGACGTGGCGAACCGGACGTTGGCTCTTCCCGGAAAGGAACTTGTTTTGAAAAAAGAAAAACGCCAGATGAATATCAAACGAAGTTAACTTTTTACAGAATACAGTAACGTGAGCTGCAGTATTTCGTTAGCTGGATACATGATTTAACGTTATTGGCTCTGTGAAATGCCGTAAACCTATTTTTTGGTAGTTTTCCCTGGAGATCCAAGCAAGCCCGCTTTATTGCGCAATCCACATTTTCTTCAAAACTTTTTTTTCCCTTTTCTAGGCGCCTTGGTAGTCCACCTGTTTGAGCGTGTGCCCAATGTACAGAGGCTCAGTCCCTGCCGCAGCGGCAGCAGGTTCCATGATGACCTGCGGCCCTTTGCTTTCCTTCATATCTTCAGCTATCCTATCAAATAAAGGCCTAAAATGCCCCTAAAAAACAACTTGATATTTTCAGTGTGTGTGTAGCTTGCGAGCTCGATGGTTGTTGTTTCCCAAGGGGATTTTGAGAACGCACACAGAGCAGAAACACAGGGCCAAAACCTGACAGATATCACGCTTTATCCTGGAAATGTACTTCCGTTGATTTAGACTAGAAAAGCCCAGATCTACAGAAAACTCTTCTTATTGGCGGAAAGAATGGAAGCTTAAATCTGCAGCATGAGCAGGTGAATAAAAAAAAGCGAGGTAGGAAATATAGATGTAGATATAGACAGACTCGGAGTGATGGAGCAGAATCAGCTAATGGTCATTATGGGGGCCGTCTGCTTCCTGAATTGTTAATAAACCCTCTCAGAAACACTGATGAGTATGATTGATTGGTACTGGCCTGTAACAATGCAAGCCTCATCAGTGCACTCAAACTCATTTACCTTTCACTATGCCTTTGTCTGACTATGGCTTTTCTGCTCTGGGCCTATAAGCCTTTATGCATTGGTTTTAAATATTAGAGTGCAGCTATGGACCCAATCACTGAAGTCACTCAGCTCCTGTGCAAACGATCAATTGTGGTGTGAGTGTGTGTAGGCCTGGAATTGCTATCGGCTTGCTTGTGTTGCTGTTTGGAAGATAACCATCATTGTGTGTGTGCGTGTGGGTGTGTTTATGTGTTCACGTATGGGCTAAATGGATATACATGTCCACTGTGTGTACTTTGTTGCACGCGATGTTCTCGATAGCTATCGGTTTGTGTCTGTGCTCCTGTTGGGTAGATAAGCATCACAGCATGTGTATATTTACGTGTGTGTGTGTGTGTGTGTGTGTGTGTGTGTGTGTGTGTGTGTGTGTGTGTGTGTGCGTGTTCCACCCCAAGACAGACAGGTAAACATCAGCGACGGGGCCTTCTTCTTCTCCGTTCAGATACCGTCTTTCATCTTGTTGACTCCACCTAAGCCTCCAGATTTTATTTTGACAAGCACCGATCATCTCGCTCCATTACTGGCATCCAACACCAGACGCGGTGCCGCCGCCGCCGCCACCGCCAAGATCTTATTAAACAGAGGGGGAGACGGGGAGGAGGAAGTGGTGCAGAATGAAAATGGGAGGCTGAACTAACTTCCACGTTGGCGCATGAGGGAGAGAGAGAAGGTGGGGTGGAGGGGATTTTTAACAAAAAAAAAGCCCTTTTTGCATGGAGGTCAGTTTTTGAGGGTTGCTCGAAGGCACTTCAGCTGAGAAAGAAAGTAAAACAGAGAGAGGCATGTGCGACAGTAAAGCGCGGGCTAACGTGTTGTCAAGGCTGAAGCGACACGCCTCAGATGGAGAAGATAAGATAGGAAGCCCTGGCAGCAGTGTGAAGGCGGTTGCCAGGGAGCTCCAGCGAATAATCTATGCACGCCGGAGATGGAAACGGACGAGCCAAACATCATTCAAACATAGGTGAGGAAATGAAAACGGTCAGGAAGAAAAGGAGAAGTGTATCCTTATGTAATCTATTCTTGATTTATTCCACACGAGCTGGAAAGTGATTCAGAAAAGGTCCATTTGACAGATTCTTATCAACAGTGAAGACATTACACTTTTGGTTAATGGTTGCACTCGACTGGCCTAGCATCTTTTTCCTCTTCTCGTCTGCCTTTCCTCCTCACCTGTTTGCCACTATCCTCTCTCTTTTCATTTCTACCGCCTCTCAGGTGTGCTAAAGCCGAGGGCAATCTGTTCCCTCGCCATCCATCCACTTCATCCCCCCATCTCCACTCCTTAGCTCCTATCCCTCCTCCATCTCATCTTCTTTCCTCCGCTCCATCCCCCGCCTGCTTCACTCTCACCTTACTATCTCATTCCTTTTTCTTTCTCTCTCTTTGAAATGCCTGTTGCTGATCCATCAGGCTGCTAGCGGAGAATGTTCCCACTCGTTTCTCACAGTGAGTAAAGTGTGTCTCCGAGGAGGAGGCGGCGGCGGTGCCGGGAGGTAGCATCTACTCCAGTAGGGTACCAGCCAGTTATTAATTACTCCCCGATTCCTCATCTGTTCTCCGTCTGCCGAGAGAAGTAATTACGTCTCTCCCCCGTTTCTCCCCTCGTCGGCATCAGAAATGACGCGATAACCAGTAACCCAAATTACTCCTGCTGATGAGACAATCATTGAGCGAGAGAGAGCAAGACGGAGATTTTTCAGCCCCACTGTGCTTCACCCGTCGGGGTAATGGCACCACGATTCGGTTTGGGATGGCTCCCAGACGCATTTGCGGGGCGTTTCCAATTTCCACTTCGCAAAACACTAGAAGATGGGGAGAAAGAGATAGGCAGAACTAGATGAGGAGCATTATTTCTTTCTCTCTGTTTTATTTTTATTTTTTTTGCTCCTAATAAGAGACTGCAATCATGAGGCGGTTCCAGCTCAAATCAGTGTTTTGCAGCTGGAGAGGAGCGTGATGGAAGAGAGACATTAGCACCGGATCCTCATCTGCCACAGAAGACAGAGGGAAAGAACGGGTAGAAAAACAATTAAGGATGCTTTTTTTCCCTTTCTTCCTTCCTTCCTTTCTTCCCTTCCAAAAAAAATAAATTTGTGGTGACCAGGTGTCTCCACAGGTGTGTGTGTGGATATATTTCGACCTGTGTGTGCCACGCCAAAAGAAACAAACATAACAAAAAAGCTTACTGAGTCCTACATGTCTTTAATGAAGAATCTGCCAGAGCAGTCAAATCATTTTAACCCATTTCCACTAAAAACATGCATTTTCTAGAATTGGGTGTCAGTACCTTGAACTAATACTGTCACTTTTTCAAAGAGATTTGAAATGTAATTTGTTAGCAGGGATTCAGATGCACTTTGCAGCCTGATCCTGAACTACATTGTGTGATGGCTTGTCACGGCAGGTGTACCTGATGACATTAGAAACCTCAGTATTCTACTCAGGTGAGATAATTACTGGAGCACCTGATGGAATCCGAGCAATCGTTAAAGAAATCAGTTGTGCCTGTGCTGTGAAAATGTATGTTGATTCATCGTTGGCTCACAGGACAAACCAACATAAGTACGAAGTTAGAAAACATGCTTTCATACATACTTTTCATGTGGTTTGGTGCCGTGATTATCCCCTCAGAATGGCCTACTAGCTTTTTCCTAGTAGACTAAGAGAAAAAAAAGCTCACAAATAAGGCAGCAGGGCATGTCAGGTATTTGTCATGGATGACATTTTGACATGTTAAGGTAGGACAAAACCAGTAGGTGTAAATAATTGAATTGATAAACTGAATTCATCAGGGTCCTGGTATTGTGCATGCTGTCTCACTTTCACACTGTCATGGCTCACTGGGACATAGAGCTAGGATTAATGTTAGTAATAATACCTGTGCCCTTCCTATTTATGACAAGTCAAAATGCCTATAGGTCGGATGGCACAGCCTTATACAATACATTCCCAATGTGAGCAAATTGAAAACAATATTTTTCTACGTTCAAACATTCAAGTAGTTCTTAATAAAAAATGACAACTCAACCACAAAATGACACTTGATTCAAGAAAACTCCTTCAAACAGGTTTAGTAATGACCTTTTTTATTTTTGATGAAAATTTTAGGAAACAATAATAGACACGTGTGTGTGTGTGTGTGTGTGTGTGTGTGTGTTAGAGTGCAGATCCCGCATTTTTATGTCTAAGCTGACAGAGCCTTAACCAAACCCAACCCGAGCCACACAGGCGTTAAGATATTTCTGTCTGAGCCCAACACGTGCCCGACACAGTTAAAATCTATTTTTTAAATCATACTAATGACATATGTACGTTTGTTTGTCTGGAAAGCCCGCTTTTCTTAAGCAACTGTAGGAAGGTATTTGGAAATTACAGAAAACAGATGAGCGCATCAGCACAAAGGGGGAAACAAGGGCACGTAAGCACAGGTGTGCACAAGAGCCCCAATCATAGGCCTATAGCCAAATGAAATTAAGGCCTATCAAAAATGGCCCAAGCTAACAGAACAAAATCCCCAAAAATTCACACAAGAGGATCTGTGGACCTCCTCCTCTGCTCGAAGGTCCTACCAGCAACCTGCTGCTGGCTGGAACGGCAAGGATGACACGGGCAAGGACACTAAGCTTTGGGTAGTTGAGTTGCTGATCTCTCCACCTATATAATAAGCTGTTTTAAATTTTAAAACGTTCTATGCCATCCTCTGGTGTGAGACAAATGTGCTGCTCCCCTGTAGGAGCCCTGTGTCAGAGCCAATGGAGACATCTGCAAATGCATCTCCCCCTGCTTTCCTTCTCAGTTGTCAAACTGCAGTTTAAAGGGAGCAGAAGAACCAGCAAGCTAGTGCTGTTCTCTATATTGTATTTCAGTACCTGTCAAGTGCCTATTGATTGGCTGCGGTGGATTAGGATGGCTACGTTGCTGCAGAGTGTGTGAGCGTGCAGTGTGTATATATATATAAATATATATATTTCATGTGTGCATGTGGAGCTAAGGCCTCTAAAATGCCACCTAATTCTCTACTCTCCCACTATATCTCTTCTTTTCTCCCTCCCATCACGCCTCGCTAACTACTCTCTGCCTCGCTGTCTTTGGTCCAGAATGATTTGGATCCTAATAGTCTTTTTACAGCTGCTGGCTAATGTTGCCATGGGGGAATGTAACAGGGCCATAACGAGACAATCCCATCCCATATGCAGAGGATATGAGGGGGGATTTGTCTGCTTCAACAGTGACAGGAGCAATCTGTACTGTGGGGCAGTTCCAATGAAGAGCCCATTGGAGATAAAAAACACACCTCAGTGTATTTAGGATTATGGTGTAGGAGCCCATTGAAAATCTAATGGACTGGTCACATCAAATAGACTTGGTAGGAGCGGGCTCAGATGAATACATGTATGCCACGGCGCGCAAACACGCACTCGCATGCCGAAAGAGAAGCCATTACCACCAAGGTTTGGGCCATTACTCTCTGTCCAGTGTGCCAGTGTGTGTGTGTGTGTGTGGTGTGTGTGTGTGTGTGTGTGTGTGTGTGTGTGTGTGTGTGGCCCAGCAATAATGTTCCCAGTCCCAGAAGGGTCTCAGTACAATACGGCCCTCCTAAATAATTACCACAGGTCTCTTTATATAAGAACAGGGGAAAGCAATAAAGAGACCTGTGATATTGCATTGTGCATACCACACGAATAGAAGAGCGTGAGTGAGACACCTTTTAAAATACTTCAGGTAGTAGTTTCATAGCCCTGCAAAAACACTTTTGCAATATGAAAATGAGTGCAGCTGCTGCATTATCAGATTCTCAGTCTATATGTCTTATGTCTTTTCTGTATGTATAGTCTGATGTTTATGCATGTGTGAGTGTATTTTGGGCCTGTGTGCATGCTGCAACAACAGTGGGTAAAATGTAGTTTCCCCTTGGGGAAAAATAAAAGTATCTTCTTCTTCTTCTTCTTCTTCTTCCTCAGTCTATCATGTAGATGAATTTGTGAGGCTCTCTTCTTCAAACTTAAATAAAAGATCTGTTACTCCAATGATAGAGGCTAAAGGCCTCATCAGTAGAAGCCAGTGTGTTGGGACACAGCTCCAGGTGTGTTGGCTGAAGTTGCCACAGCCCAAGGTGATGCCTCCAGATTGTTCTCCAGATATTTAGCTTATATGTATGATGAAGAAATGCAGCAAATATATTATCCATAGTTGTCGCCAGTTCTTTTTCTTACCAATGACTAATTGATTAATCAACTCGCTCTTCCTTGGATTTGATGCCCTTATAAACAGTAATATCACCATTTTGGCTCATCACATACAGCACAGGTGTTACTGATAACATTAACGATGGCTCTGTTGCATTTATGTGTCCCAGTTAATAATTGTATTATTTACACCTGTGCTTTTTTCGTGTGAAAATGTATTCCCCGTGTTCCCTGCTAATAATAATAATAATAACAATATATTATATATATATATAAACCAGAATAACTAAAAACATCTTTGGGTGTGCAGAGCTTTTATGGGTAGACACTACAGGTAAACAGGGAAAATATGAGTTTTCTAAAATATATTCAAATATAGCACTGAATATGTACTACTTGCATACATTTTCAGAAAATAAATCTAAACATTGGATAAAGCCAAGTTCAATATTTTTCATTTTGTCAACATATTGTCAGAAATAATGTCAATTGCCATTAAAAAAAAAAATTCCCCCATTTTTGAGTATACAATGTTATATACATGAAGCTAGGAATTGTATATGAGCAAATCCCTCAGTATAACACCTTCACAATATAGATAATGAAACTGCACGTGACTGAAGTTTACTGTAGTGCCACTGAGGTGGAGATTTCTGGCTGTGAGAAACACTCCTTGCGAAAAAAAAACAGCCTTTAAAAGTGCTGTAATATTCCATACATTATGGAATGAGCATACATTTTGACACAAAGGGTGAATACGATAGTACATTTTAACTGACAGATATCACCATGAAACACCCAGTTGATTACTTACATTAAGACAATTATTTTTTGGATTACGTTTTCTCAAATGTTATGTGTAGATATGCAAATGAGACATTATCCAATGCTAACTTTTGTAATTTTGTAGTATTGGGAAATCTACAGAAAAAAAGTAAACTTGTAGTAAAATGAACACCTACATGTTTATTTTGGAGGTTTTTTCCACCATTCTGATGCTTCATATCATAGAAGCAAAATAGCCCAAAACCTCAAAATTTTAAATAAAAACGTTTTTGCCTATAGTGTCTTGCCTTGTGGATTCACATACATCAATGCAACACATTGGACAGTCCAATATAGTACAGTCTCACATAGTCCTGTGACATCATGTAAACCTGATTGATGCCAATTAGCAATCAGCTGGCACACCTGGTCCGATTACCTGTGAGTCCACAGCCCTCTCCTTCCTCCTGATGACGGTCTCTATCCTCGGCGTTCCACTTACTGGATCGCCGATGTCTGCTTCCTTCCTCTTTCTTTGTATTGGAATTTTAAACTCTGGTGGATTCATGAGGACTATGGTTAACTGCTACTCACATCTCTGCAGGGTAAATTGAGGCAGCTAGCTATAGACTATCTGTCCAATCTGACTTTTCTCTCGCAGGTACACGTTCCACTAAAACAACTTCCTTCCTGAGGCTATTTGGCAGTGGCTCCGTGCAGAGCCAAGCGCCGTCCATGATGATTGTGATTGGTTTAAAGAAATGGCAACAAACAAGAGCACATGTCCAGGACTAGTTTTACAGTAAAAAGCCACATTTTAATAACTGCAAACATGCATCTGTCCTTGCCAGGATTAACTCTACTCACATATTTATTGAATATCTGTACACATACTGGTTAATTGGCCACCCACTAATCCTGATTTGGGAGATTTGGAGATAACAAAAACACCATAGGTTAAAACAGGACTGTGTGTTAGCACATTAGATGTCTAAATTACATCGTAATTGTTTCAACAGGATTTTAACGTCTGTAAATCAGACCTGCTTCACATTATAATATATATATATATCTATATATATATATATAGATATATATATATAATATTCAAATGTGACAGAATCAACAGTAAGATATAACCTAAAAGTTATCTTTTCAACTAACTTTAGTCCGGTATTAACCTCTATCTAGAAATCTACCAAAATGAATGCTTGTCTTAGAGTCCTCAGCCAACAATAACTTGAGAATTTTGATTGTCTCTGAGAATTGCGTCCAGCTGTCAAGTGATCACAGATGAGGCAATAACAGATGTTTCTCACCTTTCACAAACCCACCTCGTTTTCAAAAGTGTATAATATATATATATATATATATATAATATATATATATATATATATATATATATATATGGGTAGAAATGTGACAATCCTCAACTGTTACTTAAAAGTCTTTTCTTTTTTTCAATGGGTGAAGGAAGAGAAAGGAAGGGAATAATGTGATTGATGCAAATCACATATTTTCATGGTAATGAAAGGATCTGCTTCATTTCAACAATGTTCTTGAAAAAAAGTAGAGCTTCTCTTATCATTTTCCCCACGTAAAACAAAGTTTTTCAGACTCATTTTTTAACAGAACCAGTGGGTGGGGGTTCTTCAGGAGCACATGTCCTAAAACATCATTTCGTGGCGAAGACTTAAACACATTTATCTATGCCAAGTCCCCAGGCCTCGTTGGGAGGAGAGATACGTGCCTGCCGGCGTGGCACATAGGCTGTCTGTTTCCTCCGATTCCTCCCCCCACCCGTCATAGTCTGCGTAAGTCATCCTTGATTAACCCCTCCTGAATGACTCTAATTAGAGGCAATTAGCCCGGGCAGAGTGAGACGCTCTCCATGCAGATGAACGCCACGGAGAGGTGGAAGGATGGATGGAAGGATGGAGCGGGGTCGAAGTGGAGGTGTGGAGAGCTGGGGACGTGCGGGATGATTGAGGGATAGAGCTCAGCTTGGAGCACTGAGAGGGAGCCGAGATGGGGCGCAAAAGGCAGGGTGGTGGAGAGAGAAATAATGAGGGGATGAAAGAGTAGAAGGGTGGAATCTAAAGAAGCCATGGGTGTTGGATGGCTATCCAGCCGTACGGCCATCCTGTCAAGCAGACATGGAAAAAACTACTTGTAGGGGAAGAGTAGCAATGACGATTTTTTGTATTATGCCTGCACAGAAACTTTCTCATGTGAACAACAAAAGACGCTATGGAGCTGCATTAGGTTGTAGTGTGTTTGGAACATACTGGGTTTGAATTTGTAGGCTTTTTGAGTCCATTTTTGGATTACACATTTGCCATTGTACTGATTTTGCATTCAGCTGTGTTAGGCTAATCTTAAATTCTTAAAACAACACAAAAAAACGAAATTGTCTGGTGAGTGGTGTTGTCCCTTTAAATGATAAACACATTGCGCTCCATCCCCTCAGCCCTGAATATTTTTGTTTCCCGTTTTTTTATTATTGTTTTCTTTTTTTTTCTTTCTCTCCGTACCCTTTAACCTCCATGTGTATCCGTCCAGTCTAACAGCCAGCCGGCCCGGGTGCTCTGAGGCCGACCCACCAGATACCCGTGCCAGCCTCCCCCTGCTATCAACCAGCAGCAGGGGTGGAGAGGCCAGACTGAAGAGCCCACTCAGCCAGCCCAGTGATTGCCTCAGTCTATCATCAGCCAGAAGATTTCTATTATTGCAGATGGATGATTGGTCTGGCTAGCTGCCGGCCTGGCAAAGCAAGCTCATTTTAGAGCAGTTTGAAGTGCGAGCTGTATTGAGGCAAACTGGCGTGGGGGGAGGGAGGGGGGGTTTGGTGATTTGGTGTTCAAATAATGGAGTAGAAATGGTTGTAATGACAAGGCACGCTTACGCCGCAAGCATTATGCACAGAGGATGAGGTTGTTAATGTGGACTGCCTCGATTTCCGACAGCAATTTAAACGCTAATGGGGAGCGCTTTTCTGCTAAACAAATAAACGCCCCGCTCTTAGAACAAGGAGTTTGTTTACTGTTTGTACGGTGATGCCGGATCAACCCCAAAAACCCATGACGAATTCATGGCATCGGTGTCAGCGTCACGTTCTGCTCGTCATTCAGCGTGACATCAGAAGAGTTCGTGCGCCGGGTGAAAGCTGCTTTAATCCAATGAGTTGATGCAGTTGAGAATGGGCCTTGACCTTTTTCAAAAAAGCCTCCATTTCTCATTTTGGGTGTATCTATCTTTTCTCCACTCCTCTGCAAAGTTGTAGCAGTAAACACCCAAATGTGTCAGTCACCCCTCCTCTTTGCTATATCACACAAAGGACCCAGTGTTTACCACAGCAAACAGCCAAAGGGTTACTATTTGAATGCAACCTCACTATCATATGACTGTCATTCGGCTGCAACCCCCTCCCCGGTCCTTCATGCTGTTGTTCTGCAGCAAATCAAATTACCACACAAAGCCTATCTTTGAATATGACTATTAAGAGAACTTTATGGTCCAACTTAGCAGTGTTGGCTTTACTTTACTGCCTGACCTGAGGTCAGTTTGCTCTGTTGTTGAAGCGCTGGACTCCAAGACCTGCAACCTGAATCGATAGTCTTAAGGGAATTTACAGTATCTGACTACATGGCCTCTGCACTCGGGGGATTGGAGAAGTACAGAGGAAATGCAACCCTACATGTTTTTTTATACAGTATTGATCTCTGCATCCAGAGCTTTAAACCAGCGTATACAAAACACCGTTAAATGTGTGATGCTCTTTTGTAAGTTCTGACGTAAAAAAGCTTTAAGATCTTTACAAGCACAAAATCCAACATGTAGGTAGATGGTCTAAAACCCTAATTGTGTTGTGTAAGAGAAATTGCCAAATGTGTTGGTTTAATTTTATTTTGGAGCAAAGAATTTGGACTTGTGTGATCATCTTTGGACCAACTATTACTTTAACCTCCTCTTTCCTCCTTTTTTTTCCCTTACCATTTCCTGTCTCTCTGTTTAGTAAAAAAGGGTCTTTCACCCCACACATCGGTGGCTCTGTGGGTGCTGGGTGTCACCGCTAAAATTTACCGGCAATAGTGGGCTTTTTCCTTGAAACGGCGCACAAACCAGACTCAAACATTTCATTAAGCAAAACAAAATGCGACAGCACAAAGGTTAAACCCGCCAAGAAGAGGACGGCGGGGGCTTTGGGGCTAAATCTTCCGCTAACACCTTTGAAATATGACATGCCTCGGGAAAAAAAGCGGAACCCGGTTTTGTGCCGGATGAAAGGGGAGTCAGCTTTTCGTCAACTTTTGACCTCTAGATGGGAGGGATCCGTCGGGGTTTGGGCCCGGGTGCCTCCAAAGGGCCGCTGCAAACTGTTTTTGAAACAAAAGTGACCCCCCCCCCCCCCCTTTTTTTTTTTCCCCCCCTTATTGGATTGGGGGGAAATGCGGGGAAAGGGGAAAAAAAATAAGTTAAATAAACTCAAAAAACTAACCCCAAAAACCAACAGGACTAATCACATTAAGACAAAAATCCATTTCATGGGGAATGAGTTGTTCATCTGGCCTGGGTCCCCCCAGGGGTTTGGTACAGAGCAAAAAGGGGTTTTCCCTTTCTCAAATACCTTTTTTCACAGTTTGATTCCCTGGGGCTTATGGATCCAGATATTGCATGTTAAGGACTGTTATCTTCTGCTTAAAATAAAGATATAAGAAGGGTTTAAACCTTGTACCGGGCTTGATTTTCCCCCAAAATCCCCAAAAGTATTTCCCCAAAAAAAACTCGACCAAATGCCAAAACTTTGGGCAGTTTGGACTTTCAGTCCCTGAAACAGTCTTTGGGGGTTAAAACGTGACGGCCCGCACTAAAACTGCAAATCTATGGCCAATTGGGCATCAACCCTCAAAGGGATTCACCTTAAGAAGAGGGCCGCTTTATTTCACGCTTTTGCACGCTTCTTGGGGAACCCCCGCCCGCAGGGGCGGATGGTGGAGGCATTGGGGAACCTTCCCACTTTTAACCAGGGGTTTCGCCAAGCGCCTCCGGGAAGCCAGCGCGACGTGACCAAACAAAGATGGGGGTTTTGGGGGAATATCCTCTTTAAACCCCTTTTTTCAAGACCCTTTTTCTTGGCTTTTTTTTTTTTTTAATTTTAAAAAGGGGGTAAAAATTTTTTTTTTGGGCAAAATGTGGTTGAATGTCACCCCCTCCCTTTGGGTGTGTTTTTGGGGCAGGAGGAAAAACCAAAAATTAAAAGGGCCCGGGGAAGGGGGTTTTTTTTGGGAAAGATTTTTGGGGTGACCCATCAGCCCCAGTTTAAAAACAAATTTGGTTTAGCTTTTGGGGCCCTGACCGGACCCCGGAAGGGGCAAAATAAAAACATTGTGCGGGAAAACCCCAAAAAAAAGACCAAAAAATTTAAAATTTAATTAGCCTTGTAAAGAGGGATTTTTGGATTAGGCCAATGTTTTTGGGGGCCAAAAAATTTTGGGCTAAACCCTTAAAAAAACAAAAATAAAAAATTAATTTTTTGGGATTAAGGCCCAAAATACCTAAAACAGGAAATTAAAATATAATGCATTCGGGGCAATAGGACAAAGACTGTACATAAATGATTACTCCTGACAGAGTAACATTTAGCGTTTGCATAGATTCCCCGTGAGCATTGTTTTCCGACACACCGCCCTCCTCATTGAATTCAGCTTCAAACCTGTGAATCTAGTGCTTGCTAAGCCCTAACACTGATCGCTGATGCGGTGGGCGTGCTGTCAATATTGGCCCATTCGCTGTGAGTGAGCAAATCTCCCCTTGACATGGCCAGCCATGCGAGTAATAGCTAGGATTAAGATAGGAAGGTACACACATGAATATACAAAACACAGTATGGTGCGGGTAGATCTGAGGCAGCAGCCGGGGGAAATCACTGAGGCATCAGATGTGTGGCGTGCATAGAAACAAGATTGACTGGGAGCTCGGACATGAAAAGACTCATTCATTGTCGGTGACCCTGATGACGAATGATGCTTTCACATTCAAAGCCATTATGAATCTATCAAGGTAATTTAGGACCGTTGTACAGTTTCATGTGAACAAAGGATTTGAAAATCCTGCAGCTTGATTATGTTTTTGTAACACAGATGGAGTTGGTGTGCGCAGCTGTAGGTGCTAAATTCAGAAAATTCAAACATGTGCTGCAAACAGCATCAGGACCGTCACTATAGCTACCCCTGCCGTAGCTCCCTACAGAGGAGGTCTGTTATTCCTCCTAAAACACACATACTTCATTATTATTAATCAAAACATTCCATGTTCTTCGCATCTTCCTCTAGTCCAATTTCAACCCAAGTTCTCCCTGACCGTGTAAGCATAACACAAACACTATGGAAACACTACCCACAAACACTACCCACATGGAAGTTATAAATGGGGGGTGTACACACACGCAAGGATACAACAACAAATGCACACAAACATGAGCAAAGAATAAGCACACCCACGCACTCACCACTAAAGACTCCCTTCAAACAGCTTATTTATAACTGAAAACAACATTTTTGTGGCCCCATTTTGCCCACCCTACCTTATCATTTTCTGTGTCACGGACCAACTACGTGAGTGAATTCGCGCGCTAATTGGACGTCTGACACGGGGCATTGTTCTGTGGCATAATGTGACAAGCTCTTACAAAACCTTGCTGTCAGTGGCCTTCCGAAGAGGCCAGACTGAGACAGAACTAAATGGAACAGCGAATCATAACCCACATTTTCATCCGACACTGACGTGACGTTACCTAACAGGCGGGAAGGGGAGATAGAGGGCGAGAAGGAGAGCGACTCTGGGAAACCTGACAGGGATTAGGCCCTATTTGTTTCACTTTTTTGGACTACTCCTCCCTGCCTCCTTGCAGGAGAGTGTGTGCAAATGGGTATTTCCGTCTCCCACTCATCGTCGCCTAATTGGCATTTAACAGCTGCCCCTCGTGGCCTTCTCACCGGCTGTGTTTCCGCTCGCTCTTCCCAGGGTAGGAAGCTGCAGCGCCACATCAAACATCAACCAGCTAAGAGGACACTTTCTCTTGCACCCTTTGCTCCCTTCACTCCCCCCCCCCACCCCCACCCCCTTTTCCATTCCCTTCCCTTGCAGCTATCTCGCGCAGGAAGCCGTTTGTACCCCAGACAGCCCCGAGTGCTCATTATCGCTTTTCTCAGTCTCCCTGTCGCTCTGAAACCCACCCCCTTTCCTCGCCCCACCTCCACCTCTATCCTAACCCACTGCTCTCCCCCCTATGGAAGAACAGCATAAAGAAGACGTCAGGATATTGAAGATGTTCTGCATCCGGGCTCACAGCCAAAAGAGACGGTGCATACGCCAGACATATGGCCACGTTTTCAAAATCTTATCTTTATTTAACCAGGCCCATCAATCACGAGCAAATTCCCTTTTCCTTGCTGATGGCCAAGCAAACAGCATGCTCGAGGACAGATGTTGGAGGAGCATTTGTACATCCTTATTTCTTCTAAACACAAAGGTTATCATCATATTCCGCTGAAGCCATTTAAACTGAAATAAGTGCCATGTTTGTGGAAATGTTATGGTCAGACACATCAGAGCATGTGGATGTCATATTATGCCAAATGAGACCAAACGAAGCAAAGCAACGCAAGGTCCCTCTGTCGCTGGAGACTAAGAGATAGAAGCGAGCTGGTGGGGGGGGGGGGGGGGGGGGTGTTGCTGCAAACATCAGGTGCTATTTTCAATGCAAACTGACTTGTTTTTGGGGAACTCAATTGTATCATAGTACAGAATGATTTACTCTTCTTCTCAAAACAAGTGAAACATCTTTGGTTAAAATCCTAGTTTTTCATGTTTTTTTACACAGAAACCAAGCTTATAAAACTCAGACTTTTTACTGTTTTTTGCAGCAACACGCAGCGCCATCGCTGGAAAAACTCCCTTCATTCCCATCAAGAAGAGTTGCAGTGAAGTTATTACAATTAATATATGACGAGTTTTTTTTTTTTTTTAACCCTGCCAATGTCAGCTAACCACATTAGCATTCCCACATGGGGGAAGGCTGTGAGTTGGAATAGAAATGGGCTGGTTCAGTGAGCAGGGGGAGTAAAGGTCCCATTCGTCTTGTCCTGTTTAAATACACTGGTTAACTCCTGCCAAAAGGGAAGCCATTCTGCAAAAGGCCAAGGGCATCTGTCATGTGTTCAGCACATTGATGTTGTCCCCTTCCATCCCTCTCTTTCCTCCTCTCTTCCCCTCATTTTCTCTATCATTTCCCCTCTCTTTGTTTACCTCCGCTTCTCACCGTTACTCTCCTGCTTTCCCTCCTTTCCCCTCTGTCTTCCTCTGCCGCTCTCCCCACTACCTCTCCTCCTCATTTGAAAGGAGTGAATATGCAGGGAACTGACATGATTAGCAGCCTCATATCCCCATGATGGATGGCGCCTGCTCCATTATTAATATAGTAAAAGCACCAACTGCCAGGTAAGAGCAATGTCAGCATCCACAATATAACGCTGTGTGCCCACGGATAATGGTGAGCACTTATTTTTTTATCTATGATATGCATGGGCTTCGGGCTGGAGAAGAAGAGGAGGAGGAGGAGGAGGAGGAGGAGGAAGGGGCACGGGGTACACGGCTGTGAACTATGACGAGACTTTCAGTTCTGCCATTTCTCGGTGATGCCGACAGGGTGGTACACTGCAAAACAAAACCATTTTAGCAACCTCAAATGAGTGTGAAATGACTGCAGTTTCACAGTTTTCACAGATTTTTCTTGAAACGAATGGGATCTTTAAGACCAGCTGATGAAATAAAAACGAAGATTAATTTAAATGGGAAGATTACCCACATTATTGCTTACCACATAACGTATAACGTGTCTTAAACTCCAAAATGAAGTTCATAGTGACCCTAATAATATTTAACGTTGCATAGCCGTACTTTGGAGTTGATATTTTATCTCTTGACGGATTATTCCGTTAGTTGGTTCATATTTTGCTGTGACATTTGTTACACTGCTATAAATACTGTCAGTTGTATTGATAGGCTCTTTGGTCATATTGTTCTAAATAGATGAAGAAGATAATACAGCTTTATATGTTAAACATTTTATGACACAGGAAATGGAACTTCTGGAAGTAGAAATGTGGACTTTTGTTATGGCTGGAAAACATTTTATAGAGTGCAGTGGGGTTGCACTGGGAGACTTTTGGATTTTTTATCTTAAATTTACCTTTTTTCCATGGCAACTCAAACCTGTAGAATGTAAACTTAAAGTGCAGTAAAGACTAAAATATGAAGAAAAAAAACGTAAGATATGAATAAACTTGTTCTGTGTGCTGCAGCTGTTCATTGTTGGGGGTTTTTTGTCACATGATGAGCATCAGTCCAAACCCCCATAGCTACAGGGTATCCTTGTGGACCCTCAACCAGTCATTGTTGTGATCCCTGTGTTGTGATATTAACATGGTTCTTTAAAAGCTCAACTCATGAGCAAAAATAAGCCTCTGCTTACAAATATTGACTTTTTCAAGTGGAACCATTTTCACCATTGTTGAAACAATTTGTTGTAACTGTTTTTCCTTGGTTCTACTCCAAAGAGCCACATAAACAATGCAGCGAACAAAAAAATGATAAGGATTTATCTGTTCAGTATTTTTACACTACTGTCAGCCATGTGGAGATCGGCTATACTGTAGAAAGGCCCTGTTCACATCTGGTATTAACACGCGTCTTCCAATTCCGAGATCCAATCACAAGTGGAAAGCTCTACATACATCTGTTCATGCCTGGCATTAGAATGTATCTTGAGCAACCACTGGAGATCAGATCTCACTTACCTTGCTCTATGTGCAAATCCAAACATACATCATTTTCCCGAAGATGCCATCAAATGCGATGTGGCCAACTGGAGGCAGCAATGCACTTCCCACGCTGAGTCTGATAGAAATGGAACCCTCATATTGTCTTCAGGTCAAATTGACCTGTTTTCCTACATCACTGTTCTTTTAATTCCCCAAAATAACATAATTGATTCCACACAACGCTCTTTGGCAAGTACAAATCTTGACTTTCGTTCATTTTGGGGTGTCTTATTCAATTTTATAGCGTTTGAAAAAAAAACACTGAAGTGGTTTTGAAACAGTTTTGAGTAAAAGTTGACATGTTCCAGTCTGTGATCATCCATCAACATCCATTCCTTTAATTTTAGTCGAAAGAATTCCTCATTTCTGCTTTTCTAACTCAAACATTAGGTATAATTTCCTATAAATGAGGTTTCTTGACCATAAATTCCAAAAACAACTGTAAAACTGGAGTGAATAAGTCAAAAAGTGGCAAAAAAGTGTTGAAAAAAGGGACAAAAATGTAAGAAAAAGTAACAAAACATTGATAAAAAGTGTCAACAAAGGTGTTGATTTTCATATTTGATGGGAGGACGACACAAGTGTTAAAAAAAGAAGAAATCAAAACAATACAAACTGGGTCTATTCCTGTGTGTGTTCCAGCCAAACCAGATCGCCCAAGATGTTTGACGAACCTGTAATATATTTTATGGGCTTTCCGAAATATTCAGAATTTGAGAATTATGTGCTTCTGCTTATGCAAAAGGATGTCAGTTAAGTAGGCGACCCTTCAGTGTAGCCCAGGGGACGCATTTGCGAGCACACGTGAAAAAAGAATGTGGCCTTATGCGCTTATAAACCACTTCCGAATTTGGTCTGAGTGATCTCAATGCATCAATGCATTCCCACCGGTCGCACCTGAGCGGTCCACTTGTGATTGGACCACATAGGGTGAATGTGAATGCTATGCTGTAGCCGTGCCAGATTGTTGTTTTCTCTTTGTTTTTTTGTCAGCTGTCCGACCTCTGCCGTACGCATGGCAACCGTTGACGCTTGCGTTCATGAATCTGTCATGTGTTTTCCTTCTGTCGAAGCTCGCTGTAATCTTTCCATTTGTACACAAGACATCCGAGTAAAATACAGAGCGTGGTACAGGATTATGGGGGAGAAGTGAGGGATGGATGTGGAGTGGCAGAGTGAGAGGAATGGTTTTAGAGAAATAAAAAGGGGCAGACTTTAAGAGCGAGGGGCCGGGGGAAAAAATAGAAAATGAGAGACAGAAAGAGGCAGGAACAAGAAGCGGAGAGAGACAGAGTGAGTTGTGTCAAATGGATAAATGTCAGCAGGAGCTTCATCGTCCGTCTGCGCTGAGCTCTCTCTCCCAAAATGCCATGTGTAAATCGTATAGCCGGGGCCCTTGGCCTGCCTTCCCCTCGCACTGTAATGAGATTACAGGCCTCTACTACAACACACTTTGTGTGTGTTGTGTGTGTGTGTGTGTGTGTGTGTGTGTGTGTGTGTGAGAGACAGAGAGACAGATAGAATACTATTGAGCCTGCATGGAAGTGTAAATTTTGATGGCTTACACGGGCCGAACGAATCACTCACACCACCAAACAAGACGCATCAAGGAAGATTTGGCTACTTATCTATCATTACACACACACACACACACACACACACACACACACACACACACACTCTTACTTACAGCAGGAGCTGCATGAAAGGAGTGCAGAGGCTGATTTTTATCAATGTGGATCAGTGTGATAAGCTTCTTGCCTGTCACATACATTTTATGACTTTTAACCCCAGTGAACAACTTGTGAGTTCTATTGGATTACAGCGCTAATATGGCTTTACAAATATATAATAAACACACTAAATCTTATCATGGATATAGTATACAGACACTATTTAATAATGCAGTCTCAGCAGGAACACACCAACAGCATTATGGCGATATTATAGGACATTAAAATATCATTAAGTATGATAGGTTTACGATAAACTCATTATTAAAGCATGGATTCCCTACACAGGGATATATTTTTCCTACAGCCTCATCCTGCATCACATTTTAAATTAATATTTACACTGTGGAACAATATAGCAGCCTATTAATACTGTTTCCAGCTAATGCTTGTGAGCACATGATGTTTACTCCACGGCTTCTCCTCTTAGACTAGCCTTTCAGACCCTCTTCCAAATCTAATATACCCATCCATAAATAGCTCACCTATCGAGCCCATGGTTGGCTTGAGTGACGTGCCGCCAGAGCCAATCCCGACCGCTAAATCTGCTTAAACCCGCCTCTCCAACGCTCCTCCGCGGCTCAAATAACTCCTCAGCCGCCCATTCGCCTTAAATGGACGCTCAGGGGAGTTGATTGACAAACTAAGCAACGCCCTTTCTTTTACCAAGCCCCTCCTCTCCTTTGGCTCCGTATCAGTGTCTAGTTTGGCAACACGGATACGCATGGAGCCTCCATCACCCCCTGTCTCTTTTACGCACCGAGTCCGATAATGCGCGCAGGTACAGGGACCCTAATCGCCACATTCCCAGCCGCTACACTGAACAATTGATCTCCTCTTATGGACTAATATGAAAAAAGTAGATGCAGAGGTCTGAGACAGCCAAAAAAGGAGGCATATTTCTTGTGGATCATTCTTGTTTTTCATCCCCGAGCGTCAGCATGGATGTCTTAGCGAACCACAGTATCTTTCAGGAACTTCAGCTTGTTCACGACACCGGCTACTTCTCTGCCATGCCGTCGCTGGAGGAAAACTGGCAGCAGGTATGTCTCAACTTTCGTTCCTAGCTGGTGTAGCCTACATCATCTTCGTTACACAGCTTTAACCACACAGTTCGCTCGCGTTCACGTGCGCTCGAGACGCAGGCGTCAACTTTTCCTCAAAGCGTGGATGTGTGTAGTTCAGGGGGAAATGAGGAGATGAAATGCTTTCCATCACTCGTATAGCAGACAATTTTCCCAGAGATGGCAAAGTGGATTAGATGCGAACGCACGCGGGTGCGTAATAAAGCTGTCAACTGCTATTTGGAAAAGATGAAGATCCGAATCCCATAATAGAGACTGAATTGGTCGTGAATAATACATCTACATTCCTCAGATTACTGAGTTTTGAACCCCCTGCATGGAGAGAAGTCCCCTCACTTATTCATAATACATACCCTAACATGTCTGGCTTTGTACCATCTCTAAATGCTGGGGTGGATAAATGTGTGAAGGCTGCGCAGGAAAAGAAGAACCGTCCCCTACATTTTTAGCACCTCACACTTCCTCTATCCAAGTTCAGGCAGATAAGCACGGGGTTCCACGCGGCCACATGGTGATAGGGAGAAGCACCGGCACTTTACACGGCCATTATATTCCACACACTCTATCCCACATCTTTTTTAGTTTGTGCAGCTAAAATTTCCACATTGCACATTATTATTAGTGTGGGTGTGTGCGTGTGTGTGTTCTCTACTGTAAAATTGCTTAAAGTGTGTCCTTTTTAAATAATTATTCAGTGTTTCTCAGCCTGAGCACTATCTTCCACTAACAACCCTTCGTTTTCCTTGATCTAAGTCTAAATAAGGGCCACCTGCATTACTGCTGCTGCGGCTGCTGCTGCTGCTTATGATGATGATGATGATGCTTTCCATGCTTGACTGACCGAGCAAAAAAAAAAAAAATCATTGCATGGAAATTTGATGCCGGTATTGTTCATGCAATAGGAGCTTCGGCTTTTCCCCACTTCTCTGCTCCTTGCGTATAGGGAGGTGGAGGAGGGAGGGGGAGTGATAGGGGGAGACGGAGAAGAAGGAGAGAGAGAGAGAAACCGGTGCGTGACGGCGAATCCATTCGTTGTGGCCAAGCAGCCTAATTGGCATCCTACTGTTAGCCACCGACGCATCTTTTAACAAGTCTCCAACTCACAGCTCCGCTGTCTGTGGATTTCAAATGGCACGGGCCTGCGTGTGCCATATGCAGTGGATATCTCTCCCTGTTTCTCACCCACGGCCTGCATTTCAAAATCAATACCTAATGCAAATGGAAGTGGGACAGCTGTGTGTAGGCAAAACAATAAAAAGCTCTTATCGGTGGAGACTATAAATGTCTGCAGATTTTTCAGCCTGGGACAACGTCCATTTTGGAATTGAAGAAAAGCATCTAGTTTAACAGCCAATGTCTGTTAAATGTGGATAATGTTCTTTCTTTCTTCTTCTTTTTTAAGCTGATATCTGCTCTTACTTTTACAGTCTGCTCTTTTTTATTATAATTTTTACTTGTGAGATATCTGATTTTAGGGATAACCTCTTTCTATCGAACCTGGCTTCAGCGTGGCTGGCATAAACTGATAAACTTCTCAAAAAGGAAATGTCACCGGGTTCTTTTTCTGATAGCATCTATAGATCTGCATGCACCTTAATTATGGTCCTTTTACTATCAAAATGTAATGAAATCCATTAAATGCTGATAGCAAAAGGACCATCACTAAAGAAAACACTAAAAACGGGGCCTCTGTATCATTCTTAGGGCTTAAAAACACCTTTCCAATTTTGCAAGCTTTTACTCAAAGCATTGTCTTGCATCCCATAACGGATCATTGCAGTGAATATCAAAGTTTTTGCAACAACCCTTATTTGGGATAAGAAGATTGCATTGTGTCCTTGTGAGCACAAGGATTACGAGTTGCCCCACACTTTGAAATCCCCTCTCCCTGTGGCCAGGTTAGCTCAGTTGGTAAAGCAGGTGCACGCATGTAGAGGTTTACTCCTCGATGCCGTGGCTGCGGGTTCAACTCTGACCTGCGCCCCTTTGCTGAATGTCATTCCACCTCTCTCTCTCCTTTCATGTCTTCATCTGTCCTGTGGAAATAAAGGCCTCAAATGCCCAGAAAATAGTTCCTTTTTAAAAGGAAAAAAGAAACCCCCCTCACCCCACACAGCTCAGAAATGTTCTTGGCAAAGCAATCCTTGTGTTCATTGTAACAACATGAAGATGCCACCGAGCCCCCCTGAATACATGAATTATGAGTTGTGGCTCGCCTTAAAAGCTCTGCCTCCAGCCGACACCCGCGGTTTGAGCAATCCCCTCTGTATTCCAGGCACAATTTAGAATTGGATGCTTTTATGGGGTTTGATGGTGAGATAGGAGGCCGTTGTTGTCGGACCCTAAATGGCTCCCTGAGATGCAATGGCAAGAATGATGACTGTGTCCACTGTTGGTGTCTGTGAGGCATGATTCAGACGGTTATGGGGGGAAGGGGAACAGAAACAGAGAAAAGTGTTTTGGAGGTCTGCAGATGGTACATTTGAGGCTGCTATTTGTTCCATTATTGAACTAAATAGTGCCAAACTGAACTGTTCTGTCTCGTTTCCAAATCCCAGTACAGTTGGTTGTGTATAGTTGGAACAAACAGCAGGGCTGAGATGGATTTGGAACAAGCATAGCTGGTCATAACGAAGTTATTATAGTAGAACCCAGTTTCCCTCAAAGCAAAGTGTACATGTGCAATCTTGCATCTTCATACCAAAAGAAATCAGTGTTTATCTTGGCTGCAATTTCCAGTGCTTGTTATGCTCTTTTGTAAACTGGCATAATAAAGCCTCATTTGGCTTTACTGTCAAACATTTAGCAGCATCCTCTGGGCATTCAGATACTAAAATATGAAAGACAAAACATCTGGATTGAATTCCCGGCTGATCTTTTAACCGTCTTCATGCTCTGGCGATGACGTGTCCTCATCCACGGCACTTGACCCTGACGGATAGGAGGTAACAGGACACCGCAAATGCCTGTCTGTCATTGACCTCAGGACACACTCCATACCCTCCAATACATATATTATTCTTTAGGGGCTTAACAGACACACACACACACACCACACACACACACACACACACACACCACACACACACACACCACACACACACACCACACACACCACAGACTGTGTGCCTGATGCCTATCCAAGCGAAATGTCTGTATGATGCTGCACGGTGCATTAAGGGCTTCTATATGTGGATGTGGGTAGATCACACATGGCTTCAGTGTTTCTAAATGTGGAAGGAGCAGCGGGGCGCTTCGGCGCAACCTCCATAAGCAAGCCTGCGTGCTCAGATGCATCCACTTACATCCGCTTCTTGCTCGCCACTCGTTAACAAGCCCATTTCCCAGGCAGCAGCGGCACCGTCTGTAGGTGGGGGAGCAACCGTAGAGGTGGAGGAAGAAGTTGCAGAGCATGCACATTCACCTCGCTGCAGGGTTTCGCATTTCACAGTCTGGTCCCCCACTCCCCACCCCCGCCCCCACCCCAAGGAGCGACAAACACACACAAAAGACAGTCAGAGAAGAAGAGGGTACCAACGCATGGTGTCCTGGGGAACAGGATGGAGAAGCAGAGATGCAGACAGATGGAGTTTTTTATATTTTGTCTGAGGCCTTCAAAGGAGAAGTCTCTCCTAAAGCTGTGGTCAGGGTCAGAGAGATTGCATGGCGACCCCTACCTCGGCCCTTAGAGAGATCACAATAAGGAGTACCCAACAAAAGAGCAATAAGAAAGACAGAGCAGGGAATCTGCAGCAAAATTGTAAATATCCATACGCGTCCATACGCTGCCGTGTGTATGTCTGCTTACGTGGACGCCGGTGCGTCTGTGTCTCAGTATGTTATGTAATCCTCAGTAGGCCACAGCTGCTTTCTCACACACAGCAGGCGTACTGGGGAGCGCAGCCAACTGGCCCCCTCCTTCCTGTCTCCGTCTTCCTCCATCCCTTGTTTCTCAATTCTCTTTTTTTCCTTGCTTTCCTCTTATAGAATTAGCACAGTATGGATTTTTGATGTCTGCAGGGCTGTTGTGTAAGACTGGTGTGTGTTCTGCTATAACACAGCGTATGTCATGTAACAGTGTTCCCCAAGTCACTCTTCTTTGCTTTGCATCACCAGTACCAGCAATAAGAACATATGATTTATGATATGATTGTCTGAATCATGTATTACTCGTCCAGGTATGGGAAGCTTAAATGACCAGGTAAAAACACACCCCATCTCTTCTCTGCTCTGTGACCTTTTACTTGCTGCTATTTGATGTAATTACATGCAAATTAAAATTAAATCAATCCTGCAATGGGCGCAGTTCAGTATTCTGTGAGCAGGAGGAGGAAGGACAAACTGGGACTTAATCTTATTTGTCTCCAAAGAGCTCCTGGTGGTGTCTTCGTTCCGCGCCTGTGGCTTTATTAAAATGTCACATCAACTGTAAGTATGACATGTGGAATTCCTGAAATCAAGTTTGGATGCTCTCCTCCTCATTCTCTTTTAGTTTAACTGACATCTGGTCCAGTTTGAACAAAACCATTCAAAATGTGATGGAAGGCAGGCCAGTTGCATTGCAGTTTCACCCCAAACGGGACACTACATTCATTCCTAAGAGTTTGTGTAATTCATACAATACACCAGTCCTTTATACTGTAGCTGCAGTTAATTCCCAGACATCCTCAAAGTATTCTGACGAGCCCTTTGCAACCTCATGACACTCTTATGTTGAATATAGAATTGATTTCTTGCAGTGTTGTCGTCTAACCCCATAGCAGTCAGAAGATCTTGAAGATGGATGCCATGTAGAATCTGTTTGACATGGCCCGGCCAGTGCTGACCGAGGCATGAAGGGAAGCCTTTGTGCCCCATGCAGCATCTCCCCTGTATGCTTTTAAGTGTTTTCAGCCACAAGGTTATCACTCAATGCATCGATTTGAAGAAAAGATGCATGTCTGGAGGTGGGGGAGACTCTACCGAAAGAGCCATGAGTTCATCTAATTAGTATAAACAGATGAATGAGCTGTAACAGCAAAAACTCAATTTGGCTTCTGAGCAGCAGCAGCAGTTATGTTAACAAGACAGGGCTTGCTGTTTTCTAGGAGTTTAGCTTTGCCATTTTACCCATAGTTTAAACTCCAGAAATAAGAACACCCTCATTCTCGTTTATCTGTGTTGCATGCATGCATCCGCACAGGTTTGACTTGCCAATATGTTGTACATGCTCAGATCTCCATTGTTTTGGATGTGTTATCTGTGCACACCGCCACATGCAAGTGCACAGGTTTTGTGTGTCTGCGTATGCTGTGTAATGAGATGTGCAAGCGACCCCCTGACCCAGTAACATCCATTCTGCCATAAGAGCGCTTACTGAACTCTGCCACCTCTGTCTCATCACTCAGGCAGCTGAGAGGCGATTGCCAGTGATAGGTGCCTTCTACTGCTTTATGGGCGTTGATGAAAAGGTTGGAAGCGCTGATGAAAGAGAGGACGCGGAGGATGCATTCATTTGTCTGATGCTCTGGTGACTGGCCCGTCAGAGAGAGAAGGAGAGGACGTGGTGTAGGAAAAAAAACTCAGCAAGGGGAAGACGAGAGGAAGGGGGGGAAACAGGAGCGTTGTGAACAAGCACATCTTTATGTATGGCTTCCGTCTGCAAAACGCTCTGCCACCCCAGGTTTGATTAACAGTGAGAAGACGAGCCAGTCATTTTTTTCGCCTCACACCGGCACACATGGCTTGGCAATGACTTTCACATCATTTGAGGCGAAATCGGGAAGCCGTTACAGCACCTTACAGTGATCCGACATGCTTCGCTGCTGCCATCCGGCTTGGCAACCGCAGGGAGAAAAGAGAAAGGAAGAGAGAGTCACAGGCACTCGTTTTATGCTTTGGATTTACCACGAAATCTCTCTCTCTCCCTCTCTCTTCATCTCATGACTCGTTCTCTCGCGCCGTCTCTCTTTCTTGAATTCTGAGAAGACAGAGTCACAGCTGCCTTGTTTGATTTGCCCTGCTCTAACCCCCATTTAAAGTCAGTCTTTCTGCAAAAAAGTCAAAACTCAGGAGTGTTATGCAATCAACATTTGGCACAATGCGGAAGAAAGGCTCATTTACCCAGAATGCGTCCCAAATAATGGCACCGAGCTGCTGGTGGAATCGTTGCATTAAAAGAGTAGTTGCATCTATCACAGACAAGAATAGGCATTCTGATATCAGCTCTGCATGCGTCAGTGGACAGGGGACAGACCGGGACAAACTACCACCTGCTTTACTTTTCATCATGCAAATAATAGGCTTAAAGGAATAATTCGACATGTATTCCCATCCTCGCTGAGAGTTAGAAGAGACTATCAATACCACTGTCATATCTGTCCATTAAACAAGGCCATGGTTAGCTTAGCTTAGCAGAAAGCCTGGAAGCAGTGAGAAACAGTCTGGTTACTACTTATTAACAGGTTTTACGTTTATTTATTCCATGTTTTACTGGGTATTAAGTGCAATTTTTTGGTCAGGTGCTGGGATTTCCTGGAAGTGTGTTGCTAAGAAACAGTATTTAACAGTATTACAGTTAAACTGCTTGCTGTCATCCGCTATAAACATTTGTGGATGTGTAAGTTTCTATTATGAGAACATGTGTTTTGATTTTTACTGTCAGCCTGGGCCTGGAGGGCCAATACAGTGTCTGACTATGTTTATGAGCTTTATCAAAGATAAAAGATGATGAAAGATGACTCACTGTCGTTGCTGATGTTGCCATGTAGTGACACGTCAGCGATATGTATTTTAAATGACACAAAATCATTTCCTTGAATCACTGCCTTAAGTATCTAAAGGCTTCAAGTAATCTGTCTGTTGCCGTGGTTACGTCCTAATTATTTCCTGCTTGGACCGCAATGTGTTTAATCTTCCAGCATGTTCACATCTATAAAAATCTATTGGCTTTGATTATGGCCACACATTTGCGCCATGTCCAGGCATTTTTATAGCCATCAGTGGCTGTGGCATACCAAGCGTTACCTCCCATCTTACTGCCTACCTGTTGCTAGGCAGCCTTGGCAAGCAGGAAGGCCAGCTTTGGCCTATTTGTTTGTTTAGCTGTCATTCTGGGAGGCTAATCCCACCCCGAGGGACTCGTAGCCATCCAGAAACCAGAGACGCAGCCATGTGGACCATCTCTCTCCAAAGATTGAGCGAGAGAAAAGGGGGAGAAAGAGATGGAAGGTGGAAAGAGACAAGGGCAATTTGCCCTGAGTAAACACCACTGCTTGTTGTTGTCATCCAAAGCCGGTCATCAATCACGGCCCTAAGCTCTTGGTGGTGACAGCCGCAAGGACGCCCTGCGCTCTGAAACCGGTCAGATAGTTTACAAAGCGAGACAGTCATCGGTGAAGATCACAGCTGAGTTACCAAGGCAGGCCTTGTTGACTTTTTAGAAGCGTGCGCTTTTGTTAAGGTCTTTTAAAATCACGTTATGTTGTATGAGTCCAGCAAAGAACAATGCCAGTTGTCGGTTTTGAGAAGAGGTGTGACTTTTAGCGGTGTTATGTAAGCGACACCAAGTATCTATGCAGTCACGTGTGTGCGCGCTTTGCATGCCAGACTCAGCTGCAGTTGTCCAACATGCAAAGACAGTGGTGTTTTTCCACCTGCTATGGCTCGCTGCTCCAAAGAGGTCTGCCTGGTTGGCCTGGGTGTCAGGACCTTTTTTCCCCCTTCAGTATCTCAGTCCTTCCATCCATCTATCCGATCTCTAAAGATTCCTCATTCTTCTTTTCTTCTTTCATCACTACTTCCACTACTAGTTTTTTTCTCCAATTATTATTATTTTTTTTTAATCTTATAAAGAAGCTTTATTTTGATTTCATGTATTTGAGGACTCAGATGGGTGCTCGGAGACAGCAAAAGGATGTTTTCCATTGTCAGCAGCGGATGCTAAATTCTCTGGAAGATTAAACTGGGTCCCTAATTACCCTAAAGACACTGGTATATCCAGCCAACTGGGTACATCATGTAGTTTCTGTCATTCCAAACCGCTGCAGGGCTGAGTTGTCTGAATAAGATAGGACTTTTATCCTTAAAAACCAGGGAAATTCAGCTTGAATTGGGATTAGCCTATATGTCAATGCCTAAAAGCACACATTTTCACTAAGAAAAATATTATTTTGACAAGCAGCCTTGGAACAAAAAGGCTGTAAAGTAGAAAAGTAGTCACAGTAGACAGTCAGAGAGGGTGATTTTGCACCCTGCTTAACTCTTCGAACGGCCTGGGAAGTGCCCTTCTGTGATTTAATGAGACCTGTGGGAAGAGCCATTCATCAGCGTGACAGCGTACCTCTGTTTCCCATTGTTCTGTGCTGGTATGTGAGGGGAGCAGTGTGTGTTTTAGCCTTAATGATAGGCTGGCAACCCTTTGATTAGATGAATCTCCTGGTGCTAATTAAGATTTGGACTGCCAAAAGACATCTGTGTTTATGCCTTCTTCCCTCTACCTCTCCCTTTATGTACAGTACTTGCATGTGAGTGTGTGTGTGAGCAGTTCACAGGATGTGTGTTACAGTGTTGGGGACTTTCTTGGTCTTGAACCGGGTGTTTTAGTGGAGTCTTGTGGCTGACATAAGTGCAGGGCCTTGGGCAAACACAGTGTGCCATTTCAAAGATTTTGGATGCAAGACGTGTTTTTTTATTCCTGAAAAGTGGATTTCCTGGAGGTAAATGATGTTAATCTGTACATACATTCTCATTATCAAGTCATTTTAATTTATTTATAAGAAATTAGGAGATAAAAAGGGTGCACAAGTTTTCAGGAAAGTACAAATATTAAACTTGTTTTGCATATAAATCAAGCTTAAAATTGTGGCTGTGTTGTTAAAAAAAGGGAAATGACAGGTTGTTACTCAAATTCAATTCAATTCAATTTAAACTTGATTCTTAGAAGATACCTGAACAACAAGATTTGCATTGCAAGAAGTTGTATTCTCACCAGAATTCAGACTTTGAATCTGTGTGTCATTCTCCAGACTTACACCCAATGTGCTCTACTAAATGTGTGAGCATGTGGCTGTATCCATCTCAAAGCAGAGTCCTAAATTCTATTATTCAACGCTAAATCAATCAGAAACAAACTATCCGTATGGGAATCTGTGATTTAAAAACATTTAAGAACCCCTGCTGTAGATGTTTTTCCTATCTTTTAACTAAGCTGATGGTGTCGCATAAATGTTTCACTACCCAATTTTCCCTCGCGTATTTTCAATGAAGAGAATTTGATAACTTATGCTAACAAGAACGAAAGCACGCCCCCCCCCCCCCCCCTTCACTCCCTACTCGTCTCTGCAAGCATATGTGTGGCTAGACAGCACATTTGCCCACTCTCCAGTTTACTGCTATGTGTGTAATTCCATCTTTTGCCCCAGATATTGTTTCATTGTAAAATGATGCCAATTAGTAAAGCCAGTCGCCGGTGGCCGTGGTCTGGCTCCGTCTTCGTTCCGGCGAGGAGAGTTATTTGGGTCGGTAGCTATTTTCAGCCTGTGATGTTGCCAGGAATACTTTAGGGAGCAGCCACTGTTTTATAAGAGAGCACATCAATAATTTTCATTGCTGTGTGTGTGTGTGTGTGTGTGTGTGTGTGTGTGTGTGTGTGTGTGTGTGTGTGTGTGTGTTTGTAAAAGCGAGACAGCGACAGAGAGAGCTTCACAGACAGAGTTCATTGGGTTTGTATGTGTGTGTTTGTACTGTACTTGTGTGTGTGCATCAAAAAATAAAGTGGCTGTTTTCTCCCTAGAATATTCAGCGGAGCAGCTGGTGTGCATACTGTATGTGTCACATGCACACACACACACACACACACACACACACGCACACACACACACACACACACACACACACACGCACTTGTTTTCATGTTGCACATGTTTCAATGGAACTATCACGACCTCCCATTAATTAGAAAACACTTTCAATTGCCTGCCTTTAAACTTATCCCCAAACCATAGCGCAGCTCTTATTCTGGGCTTCACCCTTTGCCCTGTAATCACACGCTTTCTCAAACTGAACGCTATACTTGTGGCACAGCAATCAAAGCACACACACACCAACACATATAGAGCTAAAGGCCAAAGTCAATGAGATCCTAACACCTTTCTCAGTGCATCTAACTGCTCTCTTTCCCTCCCCGCTGAGCCGCCATGCATTGTCAGGGTGAAATTGGGTTGAAAAGTCCTTGCCCTCCGTTTATGCTTACCACTGAAAAGCCAGCCGCTCGGCACAGAGGGGTGAACAGGTTCAGCCCGCCACGCTGCCTCCGCCCATCCTTGTCCAACCTAAACTCCCATGCGCTCTCTCTCTCTCTCTTGCTCTCTCTCTCGCTCTCTCTCCTATCTCTTGGAGGACAGCCCACAGCAGTAGCTGTGGCGAGGAGACGTCTTTCAATATTTTAAGCGGCTTGGGCTAATCTTTGTCGCTCAGGTTTGTTTTGAAAGCACTGACGTGGGAATAAAGAGGAACCGACAGAGCCCCACCTCCTGTTTGCACGCTCTCGGATACACATAAAGTCGCCGGGATGTACACGCTCTTGCGTAACTTCACAGATTCTCCACCCGCTAAAAAAACACACACACTCCAGCACGTCTGCGATCCTGGGCTAATCCACCTCGGCCTCAAAAGACTGTGCCACTGACCTGCTTCATCCTGCTCGTTTTCTTGCCGCGTGCTCGTGCCAATCGCACATTCACCACCCCTTTTGCTTCTTAGCTAACCCGAATGTTTGGAGTGACAAAGCCTGAAACTGTGGCCCTAGCAGACAAGCGTCACACAGTGTTACACAACACCTGCAGGTGAAACACAAGACCAGATGGCATGCAAGAAACAGAGGTTGCTTTCTTTGCAGCTGTAGAGAAGCATGTAAGAATGAACCATTCTGGCTCTTATCAGTGCGGGCACGGCGCCACAGTTGCACTTCACGGTTTGTGGACGTGATCGGGATACCGAGCGGCCCTTTCTGACTTGCACTGTATGAGGAGGAAGCTGAGTTTTTCCGCTTCACGGTTCCCTTTATCTCTCCCCTCTCTCCTCTCCCCTCTGTCATTTTCAGCCCTCCTCCCCTCTCTCTTTCTCTTTCGCTGCTCGCCACTCTTTTTTGTTTTTCCATGCCTTTTCCAGCCAAGGCCCCATTCTCTCGCCCCGTCATTGTGTGCGGTAATGAAGATTAGCCAGCCTGCCGCACACAATGGGGTCCCCACATCCGGAGCGCAGACTCCCCAAATCCTGCTGCAAGCTGCTAACCCCGGTGTAAAACCTCTGTTGTCGCCGACCCCCTCCATCCATGTACCCGCACACATACATTATTCTGGTTCATTCACACACACGAGCACACAAACGTGTCCGATAAACAACACTCTGCCGTGTTGAAAGCAAAATGGCTGAAATGTCTCCTGATTAGATTAGGATGGCTTTGACAACTGAGAGGGAGCGCTTGGCGACTCAAACGCCGATAAACAGCAGCTCACCAAAATCCAGTTAAAGAGAGACAGAGTTCCCCTCCCCAGCGAGTGCAACACGGCTCCACTCGTCGGGATTATACCCCAATCCCTCCCTTATCCCCTACCCTCCCCCCCACCCCCCATCCTCCATGCCTTGCTATTCTCCTCTGCGCTCCAACCTCGCCCTCCTCTCCATCATTCATCTTCTTCAGTCTCAAGATGCTTCTTCGGTCCTCCTCTGTTCTCTCCTCTATCCTATTTCACCCTCACCTCTGTGATCCTCGACTTAATACCAGAACAAAGGCATTTTCCACACTTTGTCACAAGCCATTGATACGGAGCAGCAGAGGTCTTTATACGTAGTACTCTTGTTGTATTCTGGGCCTAAGACCTCTTAATAATGTCTGTATCACGCTTAAGGTCGGCAAGCTGTTTACTTGTCAGGCTACTTTCAGTATTTAGAGGATATATGCGAAGCTTTGTCTGTGACAGCAGTTTTGTTGTTGTTGTAGGACAAAAAAGCAGCACTGATTTTGGAAAGCTAGAACCAGTGAATTTGTTCATTTTGGTCCATCATTTTTGGGTTTAATGATTTTTTCATATAAATCCAAGTTAAGCAGAAATGTAGACGTTCAGATTGACTTTCTTTTAGCACTTTAAGGACCAAGTGGATCCGTTGCTTGTAACAACATTTCTTTAAATAACTTTTTGCAGAGAGGTTCTTCATATTGGCGTCCATGTTGTGTAATGGGAAGACAGAGTGGAGGTCCCTTGTGTCGGGGATGATGCGGATGTGTGGTTTCTGTTGTGTCTGCTCAGAAAAAGCAATGGGAAATGTCTTTCTGCTCCATTAGGCAGGGGTCACACAGGTTTTTGTTCTCTGAGTGCTCCATCGGTGTGGCATTCCTGCCAGATGAAAGGTGCTTTGAAGATTCTCCATCACACACAAACACACATAAACGTGTCGCGTAAACCGACTGTAACTGAGGGCTTAGCGGGAAGATGTCTTACCGCAAAACTGATCCTAATGCTATTCCGCAAAGGAAACAATCACAGGGTTCCATTCCCATGTCCAAGAGCAACACGCCGAAGACTGGACCTTGAATTACAGTGTCAGCTTAAGTGCGTAAAATGTAAATCTAAGCATTTAGTCCAACAAGACAAAATTGAATTTGCTGCCTGAAAACCGTTTCAAGAGTCTATTAGCGCATCCATCTGAACAAAAATTGACTGTGTGCAAAGGAGGTGTCAGGTTTACAACCACATGTGCATTATTCCCTCAAACTCACGTCAGCAAATCGTGATTTAACAACTGGCAGCGTCTGTTATCAGCCTGAAGCCTGCACTGTGTAAAACTGCCTCGAGGTGCTGCGTTGCCAGCCTTTGACGGAGAGGCTGACGGCGGCCCTGATTATTACTGTGAGGCTAATGTCGTCTGATAAGGCTGTGTGTGTAATTAAGCTGTTTCCGTGGCGTGTTATCTGAAGCTAGGTGAGGCTCGGCTGCCTGGAGAGATGGAGCTGTTAGTTAGTGAGGAGGAAGACTCCTGTTTCCTGTCTGTGGCTTTTCAAGCTTCATATCTTTCCCTCTCTTTCTTTTCCCCCTCTAATCAGCAAAGTTTTTTTTTGCTTATGCACCTATAGCTGGGAAGATGCTGTGACTTCCCCCCTTTGCACTCTGTGTAAACTTTCCTCCCATAATCTCCAACGCAATTCTTTGCAAAGCTCGACTAGAGGCCCGTTTTTTCCTCTTCCACCTGTCTGTCTCTTCCTTCTTCTCTCAGGGAAGGCAGATGAATTAGCTCCGTCTCTCCCCTCTAGCTCTTTCTCTTTGTGTCTCTGCTCCCTCTGTCTCTCCTTTGCTTCGTTGCTGCGGAGCCCTGTCGGGGCATCAGGAGCTCTAAGATCCCTCCGGCCAAACACTGCCCCCCCCTGCTGCTCTCTCCGTTGAGAATAACAGGGTGAAGCGAATGCGCTCGGCTATTCAGATCAGTGTCGAGGAAAATCTCTCTCCCCCCCCCCCCCCTCTCTCCGCCCTTCCCCTCCTCCTGGCCCCTTAGGCAGGTTTCCCCCCGCTCAACTGGGATCCACCGATGACGCCATGCTGCTCTCGAAGGAGTCTGATATCTGGGCGCCGGAGTTCTTAGTGAGTCCACAGGAAGGAGCAAAAACCCTGAAGGGCAGCTTAGATGGGAGGTGGTGCTTTTCTGAGATTTTGTGTGCATATGGGTTGGGGGGGCTGTGTGAGTATTGCTCAGTGAAGCTATAGATTACCGTCCCTGTCAACTGCGACGGCCACCGCTGATGAGCTCCTGCGCGGTATCATTTCGTATCGATTAGGCACTGCGACGCAAACACACCAAGGCTGTTGGGGAGATGGCCGGTGCCTAGGGCTACTGGTCATTTAGCTGTCACCTCAAAGTGATGGCTCGGCCTGGCTCACCAGATCAATGAGAGACACAGGCCCTATAACACACTATGGCAGGATAAGACACACATGTGCATAGACACACTCACGTACACACACTCTGTGAAAGACTGCCCTTCTGGATTAACTGCCCAAACTTTTCCTTCGATAAAAGTGCCAAGTGTGGTGCTGAATTACAAACAGCAATAACAAAGATGGCTGTAAACAAAGTCAGTAAAGTTATACAGTGAGTAATAAAAATGAAATCAAAAGAATGAGGAAAAAAAGGATAAAGACAATTTGCTTACCTGCAGGCCAGAAGCTCCTATTGTTGTGATAGTTGTGCAGCCTTTCTTGAAGGGTAAAACTGATTTATGTCTCAGAAGGTTTTCAATCAGAGCTGTGGTTTCATTGCACTTACACCCTCTGAATCAAACCAAGGCCCCTTTTAGATTCTGTGGCCAATGACATTTAGCAATTTAAACCAAAGCACACAACAAGCAACAGACTGTTGAGTCAGTCAAATGGGAAACAACAAAAGATGAGAAGCCGGTGTTAATTCACCCATGGCGTGAATGTTACTCACTTTAAAAATGAATAATCAAACCCCTGCTAGATATAAACATGGCCCAACCAAGTAATGAAAATGTCATGTTGGGGTTGAAAAGGAATCTTTTTCCAATTTGTGGAAAATGACAACAATTAAAAGCAAATTCTGCGCAAAAAGATGTTTTGCAGTGATGAATGCATCAAATGTCGACACCACACATGGATTCAGCCCCATCACAACAAATACAATATTCAGAAGCCACAAATGTATAAAAAAATAATAATAACTAAGAATACCTATGTTTATTCAATTTAAGGCAGAGTTTCAAAACAAAAAAACACTCTCACATCAGCCGTCATTAGCCGGTTAGCTTAACTAGGAAACACCTAACCCGCCTTGAAGTACTGTAAAATTCTACATAATCCTGAATGACACAGCTATTCAAGGAAGATGCTGCAGGGAATCATGGGTCATCTTTAAAAAGATGTGACAGCACCCCCCAAACCCATTGCATGTAACAATAGCGCTGCATCACCCCCTCCAGCTCCGTGGCCCCCGTATAGTCGTGCCCTTTTCAACCCTGATAGCATCAGCACTGGATATTATTCATAGCACCTTGTCTCTATCACGGCATCTGTAAAAACTAAACATGATTATTCTAAAATTAATGAGCCGTATCCACCCCATTACATTTATCTGTTTAGTGGTGTTTTGGGCCTTCCTTTAGGCCATTATGCATGCTCTTCTGTTCATATTTATAACCCAGGCTTTTTATTAGCGACCTAGCGGGGTGCTAACAGTTGGGAGGCAGCCTGCGCTTTGATGGTGATGGCAGGCGGCTTGGCGCAGGCCAAATGTGAAGGGAGGAGAGAGGATCAGCTGCCAGGCCGAGGGCCCCGTGGAAGAGGGGAGGAGAGGGTGAGACAGAGGAGAAAGAGAGAGAGAGAGAGAGAGAGTGACTTTTTATAACTTAAAAGTCAGAGAAAAAGCCTGCTTTACTTTGCGAGAAGCAGGTCTTGTGATCAGCATTTATTTCTCACACCTGCTGTGTTTCAGGATTCACTGACCTGAGGTGGGTTCTGCATGAGGGATTCAGTGTGTGTGTGTGTGTGTGTGTGTGTGTGTACAGCAAAACAATTAAAGTGCATTTGTCTATGGGCCCCTTTCTTTCCTTTTTTTTGGCTTTTTGTTTTAGCATTTTGAGCTTGAATATTTATGGATTTTTTCAGTAAAGCCCAAGTAAAGAGGACAGGATTAAAGTGAGTTGAACTAAAACTGCAGTGACCTGACCCTAAACCCAACCCTAACTGCATATTATTCCTATTTGAGTAAATACACTTCTGTGGGCTGCTGAGTCTTCTTGTTTTCACATTCATTCTTCCACAAATAGGACATATGTTTATTTATGAGTAGGAGGAGAAACAGCATGTAGAGGAGAGTGCACGTTTTGCACTAAACACTGCTGAACTGGACACCTTCTGGATGTTTTAATGACAAACACAAGATGAAGCACAGATGACCACACTTGCTCATCATCTGAAGATCAGTTTTGACTGACAACCTTTCCTTGTTGTAGAGCTATTTCCATTGTCCTATAAAAGCCACAGCTATCCCATACATTCATATAAACTGTCAATTCCAAATACTACTTAAAAAGCATGTATTTTGTTTTACACTCTTGGAGGCTGAGTGTGACTGAAGCCACAGCTGATAATCGTCATGGTAATTAGCTGTGCAATGAAGCGCTGCTGTGCTCCACTCATCAACCCTTCTTGGAAGTGACGTTGGTTATGGCAAGAAAACCAGAAGAAACACACATGTAAGCTAAGAATTGAGTCAACTATTTTGAGAATCATCATCATGAGAAATCATTTCATGTATTTAAGGAAAATTGTCAACATGTATTTGGTTTTTTTTTGTGGAAGTTTTGTCAAGCAAATCAAGCAAGTTGAATGCTGCGTTCCAGACACAGTTTTTAGCCCGTAAGTTACGACTTCAAGTCACGACTTGCGACTTGGTAGCGTTCCAGGAAAAGTCACGTCAAACCCTTCTAGCTAGCAGATTAGAAATTGCTATTATCAGCTAGCGCTAGCTAACGTCAACATTAGGTAGCCGCTAGCTAACGCTAGCTGATAATAGCAATTTCTAATCTGCGACATATTTTGGACTTCATTTAATAAACATATCCTGTAGTAGTACACAATCATATGTGTATTGGTTTGACTACAATGTGGAATTACTTTACTTTGCCTATTTGTGTCTATTTGTTTTTTTCACCGCCGTCTGTACAGCATCAACAGGGGTCGCCATTGTTTATTATGTGTGTGTGACATTAAAAACTAACTTGAAGTACAACGATCTGGTACAAGTTCACAAGGTAATAAGTTCCAGGTTAGACTGCCATTCCAGGGTACTTCCAAGGGGGATAAGGTCATGAAAACACGGGTTACGGGTTGCCCGGAACGCAGCAGAAGATCATTACTAGTAACAATACATTTGATGCAGGAAAGGTAAAAGATACAGCACAGCTGGCAGAGTCACACTAATCTCATAACTCAGTGTTTGAACATCAATCACTGTCAACTTTGCCCTTTGCTAGTTGTAGCCTTACACTGCTCAGCCAGGTTAGATTAGACGTTACCTGACACAACCTGAAAGTGGCTTGTGATGAAAAAAAAAGGTTAGATCTTATACAAATATTGTTGCTCCCACACCACAGTGATTTTTCTCCGGGTTGGAGGTGGCGGTGGGGCTGCTGGAGCAGCCATTGGATTGTCTCAGCTTATCCTGGCTCGCATGAAGGAATCATCTCGAAAGCCTTTTAGGCAATGAACCCTGGCTTTATGCAGAGCCAATTGATGTTGGCTCTCCAGATCGGAGTTTGTCCAAACAGAGCCGAAGCGGGCCATCAGTGCTCCTTTATCTTGGCTATTGGGCCATGCTTCTGGCTCTTGATTCCTTGCCTCTATACACATGCAAGTTGCACAATCCACTTTAGGCCATGAGAACAGCGAATAGACGAGTTTATGCATTTGTGTAGGTGTTTGTTTGCACAAACACACACAAGTAATTAAGCACAGTGTATGTATGCGAGTGTATGTAATGCTACTCACACATACACTTGCAAAATGATGGGCACACACAAACACACGTACACACAAACTGCAATAATTACATGCAGCCTCATACACAACAAACACCCACACTGCTCCACACTACACTCTCAGAAACCGCTGATCAACTGCATGACCTTCTCCCTTACAATGTTAATGTCACCACCTGGGGGAGGAAAGTGGTGGGTGGGGGAAGGGCCTTGATGGAGTGATGGGAGAAAAGAAAGGAAAGGGAAACGGCAAAAAATGGCACGATAATCCTGTTGTACCGGCCTCCCTCTCAACTCCGGCTTCTGTCATTCTTACCTTGTCAAAAATACCCTCTGTATGCACAGAAATGTACAGTACACACACTCATAAGAAACAGTATGCATGTATACACACACAAACACACACACACACAAACTCCACCATGTCACAGCCGACAACCAAGCACTTCCTTGCACATCACCGCGGGTTGTAACCTAACATTCAGTGTGCATGAACCCTTGTGCAGTGTGTGTGTGTGTGTGTTGTGCGTGTGTGTGGCCTGTGGCTTGCCCGCTGACAGGATCCTGTTATGCCAAATGTCACACTTCCAAAAAGGATTCACCCCCCACAGAGAAAATGAAGTCAACACCTTCCTTCACTCTTTCTCCCTCTCCTCCTCTCCTGCCTCCTTCACCTCGTCCCTCCATCATTCTCCTCCTCCTCCTTCTTCTTCACCTTCCACTCAGCCCCCCTCTCACTTATCCGTTTCTATCCTCTTTTCCGCTCCCTTGAACTATCTCTAACTCTCACACACACACACACACACACACACTCAACGTGGTTTGCAGTCCTCAGCGTTTTGTTGAATAAAGTCCCCTTTTACCAGCTGGTTTTAGCAGATAATTAGCCATCACCTTGGGAGAGAAGGAGACGATAATGAGAAGAATAAAAGGGCAAAAAGTGTGATTTGGGGGAATCGATAGGGGTGAGGCAGAAGTAGAAAGGTGATGCCGAGAATGAGTGAGACGGAAAGCGATGTGGGCGGATGGAGGGGTTGGAAGATGGTGCTGGCCATGTTTTTGTTGCCTGTACACGCCTTGAGCACATGCCATTCCCTTCATCATGTCTCCATGCCTTCAATATTTAATTGTGCTGTTAAAGAAAAAATAAAGGGGGAAAAAAATGTCTCATTTAATCCACAATTCACTAGCCTCAGCCATCAAGGCTGTAGAGACCTCTCACATAGTACATGAAAGAAATATCCTCACAGAAAAATACTAAAATAAAGAAACATGTAGGTGTGCAGTGGAGTGGGAGGCACAGCGCATTATCTTCCCTTCTTGCTGTAGATGTCTCAAGCAGCTTTTTAATTTGATGTCAGTATGCAAATAGTTCAAACAGTCAAGAAACAACTCCAAATCCCTTTTTTGTTCCTGGAAGAATACGACTTAGAGGAGAAATTACACTCCCCTCAGCAACAGAAACCCCCCTATTCCATAAAGAAGAAAAAAAATGTGCGGTTTTATTTTTAGAAGGTGCAAACAAGGAAAAGGGGGAGGCGGGGGTATGGGGGGGTGCAGGATTGTTAATGTCTCTGATGGGTTCAGTCTGTACAGCCTTATTCCTGATAATGGAACTAGATACTCTGTCTGTCAGTGCCTATTTACACACAAATGAAGTGGCGAGTAGCACGCACCCAGTGGAGCTGCTAGCCTCCATCTCAGCTGTCAAAATGGGTTAGTGGCTACAAGCGAAACACAACGATCCTTGGGATCAAACTGGCAGCGTCCATTCTAACATAATAGCTTCATCCTTGGACATGGAGCGTCTCGTTCCCTCACTGGGCTCTCCTCTTAGAACCTTGCCGGCTTGTTGTAAAGTAATAGACTTCTCAGGATGCCAGTTCACACAAATCGGCGATGTAGCCTTTTTTATTTGCCCTCCGAGGGGAGAGGTGTTTGGAGTAATAGGGATGAAGCGGACCATGAATGCTGAATAAATCTTCCTATCTTGGCTCAGTGGAAGCCAGTGCACACATGGCTTGTCAAAGCGTTACATAAAATGTTATTTGATAGGAGTTCTGTTCAGTTTAGGACTTCTCCTCCTGCTATCCACTCGGCTTGCTTTCATTCCAGGCTACAGCGGTTGCAATCAATCAGTGTGTAATCAGCCGTCGAGCTGGAGCTGCCAGGTAATCCTGGCTGTCTTGGTGGCTATCTGTGCATGTGACAGCCAGCAGAGCTGCTAAGTTGCCTTTCATGGTGAGTGGATGGCACCATGCAGATTTTCTTTCCGCGGTGTGTAAAGGCAAATTGTATGACTATTGAAATTGTCAAGTGGGATTTGGTAGTGAGGATGGGAATTTTCAGTGCAGATGCCTGGCTGTGGAAACTTACCTGAAAAAGGTCTAAATCTGAGTCTTTCCTCCCTCTTTCTTTCTTTCTTTCTTATAGACCTGCCTGGAATTGGAGCGCTATCTGCAGACGGAGCCCAAGCGTCTGTCGGAGCTCTTTGACCAAGACCTGGATGGCCTTCTAACCCCGGCCTACCTAAAGGAGGACGGCGAGGAAGAGCTGACAGACGTCCTGCTCCCCAGCCTGCCCAGCCTCCCTGATCCCCCGAGCCCGCCTCCAGTTATCCTCTGCCCAACACGGAAGAGTTTCCCCTCCACCGGGGGAATGAAAAGAGACATCAAACCTAAGGGGCTGGAAAACGTAGAAGGGATGGAAGGGGTCCACCAGGCCCAGCTGAGCGCCGTCACCTCCCTGACGCCCCCATCGTCGCCAGAACTGGGCCGGCACCTCGTCAAACCCAACCAGACACTGACGGCCTCGGCTGATGGGACGCTTACCCTGAAACTGGTGGCCAGGAAGGTGGGGCTCAGTGCGGCTCGGCTGGTGGCGGCGCACGCACTCCCTGTCCGGATGAAGGACGAAGAGGAGGGCGCGGCGTGTGTTATCAGCGTGGGGGAGCTACCGGAGAACAAGAAGAGGATCCACCGTTGTCAATTCAACGGCTGCAGGAAGGTGTACACCAAGAGCTCCCACCTAAAGGCCCATCAGAGGACACACACAGGTGAGAATTGGTCATAACCTTTGTAGATTATCTTTAAAATGTAGTTTTAGCAGAAAATGTTCTATTAGTAGTCTGACTGAAAAAAGCAACCGTAGTAGAGATGAAATACTTCTTAGTTATTTTGGGTTTGCAAGCACAAGAGTTTCTTTGTCAAATCAATCAATAATTCTAATGTTTCCGTTTGCATGCTCAGCACAAAAGAAAACAATTCACAGCCTTTTCAAGGCAAAGTCAAAAGTCATTTATCTTAAGACTGGTTCAATATAATCATTTGCCCACACGGCTCACATTAATAGACATTATTTTGCGCACGCCTGCATATGGTTAGACGATGTTCAGACTTTACATAATGTGTACACTGTATAGTTTGTGATTATGAGCATGTTAGTTTGTGCACTTTTAAGGTATAATGTTAGTAAGGGGTCCCACTAAACTTTCAGCCAGGCAGCTCTCTTACCAGAAGTAGCCACTTGACACACCTGCAGGTAATACCCTTGATTGACACTCATTGTTGGTGGCAGGCTAAAAAGACTGAATCTTGAAGCTGAATAAGTAGTGCAAATTGTCTCTATAGAAACAGAAAGGGCTTGATAATAATTTGGATGTGCTGTGCTGTTTCCTTGAAATCATAGACTCTATTTGGCATGTATACTGCATGGGACAATTTGCTTCTGGATAATTACTTTGGTTCTCTGAGGGGAAATAAACATTTTTCAACAAGAGACATTAAATGCGGGCTGTTTTCAATGTATCTACATCTATCTATCTGTATTTGAGCACTACATCCATCCATCCATCTATCCTTCCAGTCAGCCATCTTTATGGATTCCTAGATAACCCGACTTGAGATAATTGAGGGAAATCCCCATGCTTAGAAGAAGTAGAAAATGCACAAAAAACATAAAACAGTAATCATAGAAGTGGATTAAACCCACCCTTGTGGGCACATAAAAATATCACCATGTAATGTGATAATTTAAGAAAACCCACTTCTCTTATCCCACTCGTTCTACCTAAGCACTTACTGTGCCAAAACCAGGACGGGTCCTCCTTGTCAAGGTTCTTCTGAAGAAGGGAGGGTTCAGGAGCTATAACTCTCCCCCTCTTCCATCTCAATCCGAAACCACTCAGACCCCTGTCGGGGAGCTGTCCTCCATCTGAGTAACTGCACAGTGATGGATGGATTGACCTGGATAGGCTGCCATTTCCCCGGTTTATTTCAAGCCCTCCCGTCCTCTGTGCGTACTCTACTGTAAGTCTAGGTCAGTGGCTCTCAATCTGAGTTGGACACTGTCCGATTTTGCCGTCGTAGTAACAGAAGGACTTTATAACCAGGAAAATAAGTTACAAATATAATGGTATAATCGGAGGAGGCAGGTCATGAGGGGTACCATCTGTGTGTTTACTCCAGTAATGAGAGGAAAGGGAAATTTGGCATGTGCGCTTGCCGTTATTAATTAGCGGGGTTGGGGTTCAGTTCTCTTTGCCTTCAGGTCTCGTTCACACCAAACATCACATTAGTGTTGTTCTCAGTGTTTTGTTTGGAAAGGTGTGAACAATGTATTTCGAAATGTGGTGAAAAAAATTGGCACGCAATCACTGTAAATGTCGGGCTCTACCCCCCACTAAGAAAGTAGTTCAGGGGAATAATAAGATTGACAAATGAAATATATTGTGAACCGCAGTCTGGACTCGTTCTAATATGTGGCTGTTTTAACCCGTGACGATACATCCAAGAACGTCCATCATGCTTTAATAGAGTTACAAGGACTCTAATTAAATTTCCTTGCTATCCACCATCTAAATCCCCAAACTTAATGGTTGACTGACCACTATAGCTGTCCAACTCAGAAGCCACACACAACTTGTACACAAGCTCCGGCTCGCTTGGATTTTCAGGGGTGTGAATGTGAATTTAGTCATCTTGTCAATGACTACGTGTTTATAAGGAAGACAACACGCTGTATGTGTGATCACACCCGCGCCGGCACACGCCACAGGTTTAGGCATCAGCCTGACTGGAACAAAGGGCACAGACACGCGATCATTGATTTCCCCAGTGTGGCGCGTCTACAGCCCATGTGCTTAAACTCCATGCCAACTGGGCCAGCTCTGGGAGACCAGTGCTGTCCAGTCTCAATTACCTTAGGACGCCAAAACAAATAAATCAGACATGTGTAGATCATCTTAAGTGTCCCTTAGTCAGATGTGTCCTCATATTGCACATTTAGTCCGACCTACAGTTCTTTCTCTATCCCGTTAATTGTTGAAATAAAATTGAAATGACTATGATTTGATGACACACAATATTATTACATATGGCACCATGAAGGGCTCAGTTTCTTAAAGAACCCCTCCCCCGTTGAGCTTTTCCTTTTCACTTTAGGTGCTTTGGATAAAAGCATCCCACCCAAAGAACATCTGTCTTCTCATTCAAACCAGGAACGTAGAATGACAAAGGAGGGAAAATGTCGACATAAGATGACACAAAGAAAACACACAAAAAAAAAAAAGACCGAAGAAGAGGAGATTGTGACGTGGAGTGAAACAAAGAGTAGATGAAGACAGAAGACAGGAATAGGGGGGGGAGGTACAGTAGAGCGACCCTCTTCAGAAAGACAGCAGTGCCACAGGCTCCCCCATTCACTGAGCCATTATCCTGACAAGTTTAAAGATGTCATTACTCAAATCCTCTTTTTCTTAGTTGTTATTTCCATAAATTACCGACTGAGAAAAGGCGACGATTTAATCTGGAATAAGACGGGCTGAGTTGAAATGACAGTGCCCTGTAGAGCTTTTTGTGAATAGGCTTATGGCAGATAAGAAATGGTACAATTAGATTTTGGGTAGGGTGAGGGAACGGGTAAAACACGAGGACTGTTAGGTTCTTCTGCTCTCTCTCTCTCTTTCTTTCTCTCTCTCTCTTCTCTCTCTCTCTCTCTCTCTCTCTCTCTCTCTCTCTCCTCTCACTCTCTCTTTAGTTCTCTCCTTATTTTGCTCAGTCTTCTTTTACCATTTCTCTGCATATGCTTCTCACTCTCACTCTTATATTATTGCGCTGCCTCTTTGCCACTCTCTTTTTAGACTGAGGCCAACAATTTGAGGAAAATATCCAAATGCAATATAATGTTTAGGGCTCCATATATTTTGTCCAGGTGTCCAAATACTTTAGGCCACGTAGTGTGTGTTGTTTCTACATAAATAATGCCAGATAAAACAATACTTTTGCTTGATGAAGTCAAGGACTAACTTTTGGCTGGTTCTCTATAGAAAAATGAACCAATTTAGCCCACATTTAGAAATATACTGTATTCTATTAGTAGCATACTTGGAATTACTCAGTCTTCATGACATTTATGACAGCAATTATGTTTATCGATAGTTGATGGCAATAACTTTAAACTAACAACGTTCATCTTTCAGCTCTAGTTTTTCATCATCCTCATGCTTTGCTTCTCCATCAGTTCCCCCATCTATCATCCTTCTCTCTTAACCTCTTTCTCTCTTCCTCTCCCTGTCGCCCATCTCCAAGCCTGCAGTGCTAGTAGTGGGCAGGAGCCTGTAAAGCGTTCTCCAAGAGCCTCTCTAATGACCTCTGAGACCCGGGTGCCCCGCTTCAGCCCTAGCTAATGGAGGGAATGCAATTAACTTCAACACTGGCACCTGAGAGGCTGGAGTGAGCGTGTGTGTTTGTGTGTGTATGTGTGTGTGTGTGTGTGAGTGTGTAAAAGAGAGAGCTTTCGGAAGTAACAGATTACACATAATGGGATTACAGTGACTCAGGAAACACCCAGTTATCAGATTACGGATGACAAATATGTGATTGCTTATTTGATTACCCCCAAAAAAGAAATATATTTTCAACAGGGAAAAAGCATTTTTATTGCGCATCATTTTTGAAATGAAATGAGTGAATGGTCTCTGCTAATGGGGATTTTTATGAAATAATTCAGAATAATTCACGGTTTTCAACAACAGCACCATCCACAATCCTGATTCTTTAAATTAGAAGAAATAATCCACTTAGCTTCATAATCTACATTATATGTTTTACAGGCAAAGTAATCCAAAAGTAGCAGAGCATAATCAGATTATGTTGCTGAGTTGGGGCTAATCCAGTGGATTAGGTTACTGATTGCCATTTAGAATTGCCAATCAGCCCGACTGTTTGTAACATTGTATTTAAAAAAGTAGCCTTTCCCGTGCAGTTTGTGTGTGAACGTGTACCTGCTCTACTTGCTTGTTTGGACGAGGGCATTTTGAGGGAGAGGAAGAGGAGGTGGGGGGGGGGGGCTCTGTTGCTAGGCAACAGGGGGGGCAGCGTATCGTTGGTGGAGTCGGTAGCTGAGTGGTTATGTACTGCTGCAGGCTCTGGTCTCTTAGTGCCTTCCCTTCCCTCTCCTCCTCCTGCACCATCACCACTTCTACCACCATCACCACCACCCTTACCACGCTCCTCCCTCCCCCACCTTGCCCTGTACAGCTCTACAGTTATCGTCGCTAGGCAACTGCCTCCGTGCTCTGCCAGCATGCTCGGTAATTGGCCAGTGGCATGGCGGCGTGCCGTTGCCAGATCCAGCCAGCTGCACTGACTACTGCCTCCTCATGTTTCAGCGCACCCCCCTCCTCTCTCTCACACACACACACACACACACACACACACACACACACACACACGTATACATACACCCTGCCCCCTCGCTCCCGTTGCTAGGCAACACATTCAGGCATCCCTACCTCCAGGGAATTTCATTGGCCAGAGTGGGGTGGCCCAGACCTGCTGCTCTGGGTGTTTCATGATGGGGACCTGCATGGGACGGGGCTAATTTCTGGGTCTCTAAACCAAAAGCACTTAAATTCCAGAAATGCTTTAGTTTCATAGTTTACCTGCCAGAATTATTAATTTGTCTAAGATTAATTCATTTTATACATCATGGTAGAGTTTGTTTTCAATTAAAGGGGGGATAAGTTGAAATTAATCATAATTGATTAAGTGTTCTCAATTTGTATTCATTAGCTGGGATATTTTTTTGGTTCCATTTCATGGATGCCTATAATGGAGGCCAATCTTTTCTCACGTGTTCATTTATCACCTCATCACAGCTGTAACCTAAGGCGCCTCCGTTTCTTACCATCAAAACGCACATGACTCCTGTCAATGGGCCACTCTGTAACATGGCTGCTCGCTGAGGATGTCTGATAGAAAGTGTCTGAGTAGGTCATATGCTCAGGATTGCATTTTAGGGGACAACTTTGCATTGAAATTGCAGTTAATGTTAGGGGCATTTAGCACGCTGAAAAGAAATACTGTATCGATTATTGATTTTTTTTTTGCCTTCTGCCCCATGAACAAATCTTTGTGCAATCAGTGAATTTCCATAACAGCTGGTACAGATAATGGCACCGAACCACTGTCTTTAAACAAGCCCTCCTCTCAATCTAGACTCTACACAAAGCAGTTGATCCATTGATTGTGTCCCCTTTGATAATCAAATTCAACAAATTAAGCCTGTTTTTGTTCCGAAGCCACTCAAGCAGAGCTGGTCAGTGTGTCAGTGTGTCTGTATTCAACCATGAGCCACCAGTCCAGATGGGAAGTGACTGATGCAGGTGACATCTTTTGGAGCTGGACGCAGCTGGCAGATTGCGGGTTCCTTGCCATTATGGCGTGTGACTGGCCTAATTATCACTCCCCCCCCCCCCCCTCCCCTGCCGGCATATCTGCAGCCTCTTCTGCCTTAATCCACTTCTGCAGCACTTCTCTCCTACTCCACTTTTCCTTCTCCTAGTCTCATCTCACCTCCTCTTCTCACTCTCTCATCCACCTTGCTCTAATCCCCCCACCCACCCCCCACCCACCCCTCCCAATCCCTCATCCCTCTCCACTTCTCTCGCTCTACTTCTCTCTACCCTCTACTCCTCTTCTGCATGTTCAGCAAGATTGGGGACCAGTGGGAGCTTCTCCATCTCAGTGTTAAACTCTCTTTTCAGACCCTAAAAAAAAGGAGAGAAAAAGTAGAAGGGACTCACAGGGATTTTTTATCAGTGAAATAGAATGCAAACTTTAAACTGCACGGGATATAATCTTTAAAAAAAAAGAACCTCTGCACATAGACCTGCAATTTGAAACACATCACCTTGAAGCAACATTTGGATCATGATCCCACAACAGCACCACAGAAGGTTTTTTTTGCATGACCACGTTAGAATGCAGTCAAGTAAGCGTGTGATTGGTGGATAAGCGATGAAACAGGTGCTTATGCGTGTTCTTTCGTCCCCAAGGTGAGAAGCCGTACAAGTGCTCGTGGGAGGGCTGCGAGTGGCGATTCGCCCGGAGCGACGAGCTGACGAGGCACTACCGCAAACACACCGGCGCCAAGCCTTTTAAGTGCAACCACTGTGACAGGTCTGTCAAAACACACCTCTCCCTCCTTACCTTTCCCTTGTATGTTTTTTTTTTTTCTTCTTCTTCTATTTTCCAAAGGGTTGTTATTTTTTGTACTTCCACAACCACAGCGGGAGCTGTTTTCCCATTGTGTTTTGTACACAGTTTGGTTTAGTAAAGAAGTACTACAAGATGCTGGTAACACACCCAAATGTGTTGGGTACTGACCCAGTTTGAAAGCGTGCTGGCAGGATTACTAATGAGCGTTCCTCTGCAACACACCCAAGACCCAACCTGCTCAGTTTTTCAACGGGAATATAACCAGTGCTCATTCTGCTCTGCACCCACTCTAGGCCCTGCGCAGCATATTAATAGTGCATCTCCTCACAGGATGTCACGTGGCCTTGATTTGGAGGCTGCTTTTTTTTTAAACTCGGACAAAGGTGGAAAATGCTTGTCTTGACCATTATCACTATCACACATCCCTGGTATAGAGTAATCATTTCAACCTAACTTTGAAGGTACAACTTTGATTAATAAACATATGCTTTATAGATCAATATCAACCATTATTTGGGACTCTTTTGGGGACTTTTCTTGACTGATTTGTGGAACATTGGTGAACAATAATGATTCATTAACTATTAATAGAGTCATTTGTTACTGTGGCTTAAAAAACATTATTTGTTATTTGAAAAAGGCACCTGTTTTGGTGTGTTGGACATTTTAGAGGGAAAATGTATTTGGGGAACTTCCGCAAGCCAAAATACAGGTGTGTGTTTTTCTGTAAATAAAGCCTCAAGCTAGCCCAGGGATTGGTGAGATTTTCCTGTAAACGGGATGATTCCTGTCTGATCCCCGTGTCCCTGGGAGTGTCCTTGAGGACAGCAAACTGACCACCAGGGCAGTTTGCTCCACACAATGTACACAATCCTTCTAAAAATGGCACTTCCTGTTTACTGTCTTTCTTAGGAGAACATATCCTAATCTTTAACGGAGGAGTTACGGTCCACGGCTTAGTCCCTTTAAAGAGTCGATCCGATGTAATTTGCCTGTGACTCTGCATCTCAATTAGTCGCCCCGGCTCCTGTTTAATTATGAACCACCGCAAAATGTTAATTTGCCGTGCCGCGGTGGCAAAATCATCAAACATTCAGTGGCCATTATGAAAAGATCGGCTCGACTCAGACACAAAAATCTTTACTCCTATTTTAATTACACACCTCTGTCTGTGATCGGGCCCACGCTGACACCTCAGGGATCTCTGAGCAATATTGTCTACGGGAGCCACCACAGGGTTTAAGGCAAGGAGCCCTGGGTAAGAATGGGGGTGAAAAGTGTCATTTGGAAGTTAAAATCTATATTTTTATAAAATGCTCTACTATATATACACTTAATTTGGCATAGAGCCTCCTAAACCTGAATTTAAACCATAATTTAAAAAAAGTATTTTTTAGTAGCTTGTCCTCTAGACAAAAATAATGATTGCATGTGTTTAGCTTTTATTTAATGTTATTTTATTTGTATTTTTTGCCATATAGGCACAGTTTTGTCAATATTTAAATGAACAGGCATGGCATTGTCAGCGTAGTCAGGTCTCAGCTGGACAGACTGTAAATACAGTATCCCTTCCTCCTGGTCCCTGACTCCCCCCCCCCCCCCCCATCCCTCCTGCAGGCACATCTCTAATTTGGGCCCGCCTCTGTCATGTGTCACAAGGCACCCAACCCCTCCAGCCCAACACACACACACACACACACACCCATACACATGCACCCTGCTGAGATGAAGAAAGAGGGGAAACAGGGGAGACAGAGAAGACGGGGTGGAAGATTGAGGATGGGTGGGAGTGGGGAGCGGAGGGGAGGAAGAGACAGACCCACGGTGTGCCAGCTGGTGTCGTGCCCCCGAGTCGTGACTCATACTTTACCATCTGTCTCACCGAGCACACACACACTAACACGCACACCCTCTCGCGGTGACACACACACAAAACACCCCTGCACGTCTCCTGAGCCATTCATTAATCTCTCATGTGTTTGTTAGCGTGCACACCCTCGTGTAAGCAGAACAGTGATAGGCACACACAGATCCACATGCAGGTGTGACAGTAAGACAGATGACTGGTGGCTCATCACTGTGTACCTCCCCCCCTCTTGGCCAAACACTGATTCATCTAGACATCTTAGACAGTCGCCTCAGTCTCAGTGGAAAGAGCCAATCTGAAAGTGGTGTCAAAATACAATTCAACAGTTACAGAGCTGTTAAAGGGAGTCTGACTATTTAAAGTGCTTTTTAGTTTACCAGAGTGGCTTATTTTATTTGAGTAATGATTACCGGATTGCTTGTAAGGACTATTAACAAAATCACATGTCAAAAATGACAATTTAAGCCTCATTTTGCAAATTTGGTTGGCCTGATGTAGTTTTTCAGTTTGGCATTGACAACCAGACTTTCTGCACTTAGTTTCAGTTCCAACACATATTTCCTGGCCTTCTATCAGAAAATTTGGAAGAGCATCCAGAAAATCTAGCAATTTTGGAGCAATTGTGTAGTGTTATGTTTCTCTTTTTTTCTCTAAAACAAGTCTATTTCTTAACACACTATTCACCAGAACATGCAGCTCCAAATTACCCTAAAAGAAAGCAAGACTTTCCTTTTGAAAAGAAGTCCGCTGGGGAACAGAGCTGTGGTATTAGTTCAGCAAGCATGCAACAGAAATGCTGTTGATCTAGTAGGAGTGATAGAAAAAATAGGCCTGCCTCTTTATGTAAGCATGCATGGAATACACAAAACACCCGCTTAAAGCATACTTTTTGTCAGTTAGTGGCAATCAGGTTGAGATATATTCAACCATTTTTTAAAAGCTTTTTGAAAACAAATAGGCCTGTGCACCTCCAGAGCAATTACATTTTTTTTTAAAAGCTGTGCCGCTATGCCCAAGCAATTCTGCAAGCCTGAGAGGCTTCGATTCATCTAACTTAGCTAACATTTTACAGCACATGTTTTGCGTGCTGTTTTTTTTTTTTCCTTCATTTTTTCTCTCCCCGCCCCCTACCACACTGTTCAACAGATCCATCTGCAGGCTCTCTAGTTATTCATGGCACAGCTGAAGTCATTAGGAGTGCTGCTGAAAATGCTGATTATGAATTAGTTACACATCTACTAATTGCGTGTGCATTAGTGGATCAGCGCTCACTAGCTAACAGCAACATTTAGCTCAATCGACAAAATAAACTTCTTCCCCCTGCATTTGGTAACAGCCTAACAAGCTGTTCTCTGTTTCCCTCTCTTTGGTTGCAGGTGTTTCTCACGGTCGGATCACTTGGCGCTACACATGAAGAGGCACATCTGAGGATTTTGAGAGAGGTCAGCGGGAGTGGAAGAGAGGCGAAGAGGGTGGAGGCGGAGTGGAAGAAGGAGATGGAGCATCATCTGCAGAAAAATGACACCGCGGTTGTTAGAGAGAGCTAGCGGGATGGACTCCGAAAAACACCAGATTTGGCCATTCTCTACTGGAGGGTGGGGCATCGCATAAGGACGCTGACAACAGACAGAAACACAGACAGGCAGACAGACAGATGGATCCCAAGTGGCTCTGTCAATCTGCGCTCAACCAGTTGGTCCATGATTCCACAGTGACACGTCGTCAACTCACAAATGTCTCCCAATGTTGTCGCATGGACGTCACAGACGCTCCATCCCACCCTTCGTATGTGTCCCAGAGGGGATGTCACACACTGAATGGTGGACCACGTGCCTGCAGTTGGCAGCTCTTTGTTGTAGTCATCCTTGCAGTCTTTGCAACCGTCCCTCGATGAAACGCTTCCAAAATGTCAGCCCTGTTCACGCAGCAGTGCGCCACGTACCAGCGAGCTCACCAACGCCAAACTGGACCAGTTGTACAGTAATTTCAGTGCGCTAACAGCAGAACCCGCTGTTTGTATATTCAAGATTTCCTCTTCTTAGAATGAACCTTGCGCTGAGGAGGACAGTTGTTTTCCAGCAGTAGCCAAACAGCATCATCTCACAGGGTAAGCAAGCAAGAAAGCTTGCTTTCTCTCCTTCAAACCTGCCACAGCCTTTACAAATCGCCAAAGGGTTTATTATCTTAAACAGTATATAGGACAGATAATAATTTGTCAGTTTTTCATCTGACCTCTGTCACATCTGCCAACTGGATCCATTTATAAATCCTTCCGGTTCGATGGAGTCGGAGCACTTGTTTGAACGGAGCGTTAGATTGGATTTGTCAAAGACTTGAGGATGGGAGTGTGTTGCACTGATGTGCTGTAAAGACTGATTGAGGTCATCGAGAGGACTGGCTTGCTTTATGAACATCATTCATTGAGGGTTACTTCTGGATGAGGCTAACTAATCTACTCTGGGAAAGACTGTTTCATCTCCTACAATGTCAACTAAAAGCGAGCGAGAGATGCTTGATGGCTCCTAAGAGTGTTTTTTTTTTTTTTTTCTTTTTCCTCACCAGGATCATGGCTCTTATGAGTCGTTGTCAGGAACTGTCGCACAATTGAAACTTTGCAAAGATTTTGTAAAAAGAAAAATGCCCCAATGTCTTGAACTGGGAGACAATTCGGGACTCACCAAACGCTGGCTCCCGCACGCCGTCGAGGTGCGGACAGCCACGTGCACAAGTTGAAGCAGCTAGCCGACTGCATTAGCACACCGAAAGCAAACAAAATCACGATGTATGATAGTGGCTATATTGTTTCCCAGAAAAGATTCTCCTATGTGTTCTAAACAGACAATTGAAAAGACCGTTTTGAAGAACACAGTGGAAAGGGATGCAGCCAAAAAAACAAAGTGTCTACTGTAGATGCCTGAAATGATCTCTTTGGCCTTTTGAGAGTGATGGGCACCTAACTAGCAACAGGAGGGGGTTTGTCCTTTTCACAACACCCATACAGAATACTACCAGAGAAAAGCAGCATTCAACAGTTCTCCTAATCAGGCCCTATGCATATCCAAGAACATTCCTGCTGACTTCCTGACCATTTATGCATGTCTGAATACAGACGGCTGGACACAGAAGAACTTGTAGGAAGACAAAACTTCAATCAATTGGGTGGCTCTTCTAAGAGAAAATCAATATGAATGTATCTGTTGTAAGTCTGTACATGTTGCTAGGCCCATGAAAACACTTGGTTGGTAAGATCATACCAGACACCAATTGTGTTTATACGGTAGTTTCTCTTTTTTGCATTAGAAATTAATGGTCGGACTTGGAATAACTAGCCAGCCACGGCTGGTAGCTTTTAGCATTTGATTGGTCGTGCTGGACCAGCAGTGGGTCACAAGTGCAGATTTCCAGTGGGTGGCTGGAACGGGTTAGGGGAGAAACCGATCTGCTCAGTCAGTGAATGATAACCGTCCCATCAGCTCATGAAACTGCAGAGGAGTGAAACCCCCCCACACACGAAAACTGGAATTACCATTTGCCCTTGGTGATCTGACTCCTGTCTGACAGACGCATAAAATCTATCTTTTTGGGGAGGGGTTTAATCCGCAGATAGAAATGGATTTTAGATGATCATTGACTCAACTCAAGCGCACAACAAATCAAACAGGCAGCTTGGACAAAGTAGATGGTCAGGATTCTCACCAACGTGATTGGGAACTATGTCAAAGTGTTGATTCTTTATTTTACAAGACTTTTAATGCCTTGAGGCAGTGTGAGGTAAACAGCAATCTGTTTTTTGGCAAGAGAGGCAGCACATTGATTTCACTCCCTATATCGAAGGTGCATTTCAATTTTGGGTGTGAACACAGCGCAGCTCAATCATATCTTGACAAGATCTGTCTGTGGCTCCTGCTTCACATAAATATTGAACTAACCAGGCTCAATTTTGTATTTAACATCTAGGTGACAGACGTCATTTGCAAAGAGAGAAGGGAGTGACCACAATATAAACCGACTGATAAAAGTTTTAACTGCTGGTTTATTTTTTAAGGAGACCAAGTATAGTCACTGGCCATCCTGGTTGCAGCTATATCATCAGTGCTACTATTCTTTGTGATTGCTGGCGAAAAGTCATAGATACTGATTGGAAAATTTAGATTTGGCTTGTAGATGATGTCAAAAAAAAAAAAAAATCCAGTTGAGATGGGAATGTCCGAGTAGGTTAGCGGGCTTGTGGTTTTCCTGCTGAGCCGGCAGATAAAATGAAGAATAGCAGTTTAACCAATGGGTTAAAATTGTATCATCAATGGCAGCTCTACTCGTGTGTTTCAGTATTTCAACAGGGCGCTCTCCTGTTGAAATGAGTGGTTGTGGAATGTGTGGGAATGTGAAGCTCCGGAGTGTTTATGTTTATGACAGCTGAGGATTTTTTTGGACTGAAACGCCGAATGTGTTGTTTGTGGGACTTTAAGGAGCCAAGACACGGAAATATTCGAAATTGCGGGAAAATTCAAAAAAAAGAAAAAAAATTCAAAGATCAAAAGACTGGGATTTCAAATGTGAATGTGTTTTCTGGAAAGGTTGTTTCATGTTGTCTCGGAGGATGCGGTTAAGTTCTGTGTCATCTTAATGAATGATTGTCAATTCTGCTGTGCCTGTGTGTTCTTCGTCTGTTTGTATTTGCACTCTGAATTTTTTGGGGAAAAAAAAATCACTTGCTTATCTGATGTTTTCTGTCTTGCTTGTACACTACACTTTCACAGTACAACCTTGGGTGATGAAACACTGATCACAAAGTCTGTATAGTAGCTGTTTTCTTTTTAGCACAAATGTACACGCTACATTGATTTGCACACAAACGACATGCACGCACTCCCTGAACACACAGATTCATACAAAAACATACACACATACATGCACAAACACATCCCGAATCACACGCAAACACCTGAACGTGCTTTCAAATACACACACACACACACACTCTCTCTCTCTCCGCTCTCCCTGTGCGTATTTTCACCGTTTTTCAAGCCACCTCGTGAGAGTCAGAGATCCAGATGCAGGATTTTGCTCTCAGCAGAGGGAGGAAACGCACATTACTATGTGCGACACCACCTCTGTTTCCACTAGGTCTGAATTTCAAATCAAACGAACCCCCTTTTTCTACCAGCATTCCCTCATCGCCACCCCCGCCCCCCTCCCCCCTCTTCCATTTTCTCAGATATGATCCCTTTCAACTTCTCTCCTCTGTCCGACTCCCTCTTCCCCTCCAAATCCCTTCCTTGCTTCCCTCCTCCACCATTTTTCCTCCGTTGTCTTTCTCCTTTTCTTTTGCTGTATAAAGTGTTTCAAATTTATCATTTGTATATGATGTATGGGTACGATAATGTTCTTTATTATGGAAAAATGAGAAAGATTTATTTTTGTTACCGGTTTGTTTCATAATTCCTTTTTTAAATTGGTATTGTAATATCTCTATGCAAGGAACTGTTCGGTGAATCGTTTTTATTTAAGAATGTAATTATGTGTAATAAATGGTAGAAGCAGTTTGGCATGGAGTATATATTCACGGTTCTTGGCTCGTCTCTTAATGGCGGTTTCATCCTGCAACAATATGCACCTAATCGTCCATCTTCTCGCAGAATATTTTCTGATTTCTTATCAAGTCTCAATCACAGAGCCATTCAGTTTGCTAACAATGAGCGCCCAGAGTACATTCACGTGCCTTTTTGCTTTCATTCCCTCTGACCAGACAACTTTAAAGGACTGGCTGATATGTGTGTGATGCATTTTCGGAGTTAAATATGCAAACCAACTGGGTTTACAGTGGGCAGGAAAAAGTAATTACACCCTCCTTTTTTTTCTGATATTTGCAACCCACCCCTGTATGAATGAAAAAAAGCCTCTGATTTATCGTTCCTTTTGATCAAACGCAGGAAATGGGCCAGAATGCCTTCACTTTGCCTGAATGAACTCCCTCGTTGTCTCCCTCTGAGGGAGCTACGGCATGTTAATTACATCTGTTACCAACCAAGGTGATGACTTATCCGCTATTCCTGCCTTTTGACCATGACTAGCTGATAAAAGGGTAATCGAATAACTAATGGCTAATTAGGGAGTAATTACTCCCTGGTAAATGGCCCTATGCAGCGTATTAATTCTCCTTGGATCTGGCAGTGAGAAACTCCCATAAGGTTTTTTTGTTTCATTTAATGCTCCCTAATTGAAATGGGCACCCTCATCAAGAAGCTTACATGTATCTGTCGAAGTTAATGTTCTTTTATCTGTAATTACAGACACCCCCCATATTATCTACCTAACTACACCTACTACTTCAATCCCTCAGACACATTATGAAATTAGAAACGACGGAGTCATTTTTTTCAATAAAGGTCGCATGTCCCGTGTGCGCTTTCCGATCTTCCATTCCATGTGAGGGAAATGAGGTCGCATGGGAGTTCACAGCAGAACTAAATGACCTTGATGTGTTTCAGCAGCACATCTTCATAAATGTTAACACACATATTCACATATGCTGCATCAGGCATGTACGTCTGCAGGGAAGCTTTTTTTCTACAGCCATGCTAGCAGAAGTGAAATGCTGTGCTTAGAATTGGTGGAGCTAAATGCTAATGCTAGAATCGCACCGCTAAGGATTAAAAAATCAAATCTAGCCACACGCACGTTCCAAACTTTTCCTTTTTTTGGTTTATAGCACTTGACAGCTGGTGAATATGATAGAATCGATCCACGGACACGGTGAGGAAAGAGGTGGATTTGTTATCCGGCTAATTACACCGGGGATCCCATGCAGAATAATCGGAATAATAGAAAAGCTGAGTTGATGAACATGGCTGTTGAATGCAGAATGCTCTGAAATTACCTGAGAGACACACTGGATAGGTGATGTCTCCCCCAGACTTGGAATGGAGCTGGAATAACGTCAGGATTCCTTTTTAGAGTAGCCTGAAAAAGAGAAAGATATGCCTTTAAAAGCCTGAAAAAACGTCAATATAGCTATACTTTTAAGCCCTTAATTTTAAAACTGTCCATCAGTATGCTCTGAATTTACCTGAGAGACACACTGGATAGGTAATGTCTCCCCCAGACTTGGAATGAAGCTGGAATAACGTAAGGACTCCTTTTTAGAGTAGCCTGAAAAAGAGAGAGATATGCTTTTATTAGACTGAAAAAACGTCAATATAGCTATACTTTTAAGCCCTTAATTTTAAAACTGTCCATCAGAATGCTCTGAAATTACCTGAGAGACACACTGGATAGGTAATATGTCTCCCCCAGACTTGGAATGAAGCTGGAATAACATCAGGATTCCTTTTTAGAGTAGCCTGAAAAAGAGAAAGATATGCTTTTAACAGACTGAAAAAAATCAATATAGCTATACTTTTAAGCCCTTAATTTTAAAACCGTCCATCAGAATGCTCTGAAATTACCTGAGAGACACACTGGATAGGTGATGTCTCCCCCAGACTTGGAATGAAGCTGGAATAACGTCAGGATTCCTTTTTAGAGTAGCCTGAAAAAGAGAAAAATATGCCTTTAACAGACTGAAAAAACGTCAATATAGCTATACTTTTAAGCCCTTAATTTTAAAACTGTCCATCAGTATGCTCTGAATTTACCTGAGAGACACACTGGATAGGTGATGTCTCCCCGAGACTTGGAATGAAGCTGGAATAACGTCAGGATTCCTTTTTAGAGTAGCCTGAAAAAGAGAAAGATATGCCTTTAAAAGCCTGAAAAAACGTCAACATAGCTATACTTTTAAGCCCTTAATTTTAAAACTGTCCATCAGTATGCTCTGAAATTACCTCAGAGACACACTGGATAGGTGATGTTTCCCCCAGACTTGGAATGAAGCTGGAATAACGTCAGGATTCCTTTTTAGTAGCCTGAAAAAGAAAAGATATGCTTTAACAGACTGAAAAAACGTCAATATAGCTATACTTTTAAGCCCTTAATTTTAAAACTGTCCATCAGATGCTCTGAAATTACCTGAGAGACACACTGGATAGGTGATGTCTCCCCAGACTTGGAATGAAGCTGAATAACGTCAGGATTCCTGTTTAGAGTAGCCTGAAAAAAAGAGAAAATATGCCTTTAACAGCATGAAAAATTAATTCAATATGTATACTTTGAAGCCTTTATTTTTAGAATCGTACCATCAGAATGCTCTGAAATTACCTGAGAGACACACTGGATAGGTGATGTCTTCCCCGCAGACTTGGAATGAAGCTGGAATAACGTCAGGATTCCTTTTAGAGTAGCCTGAAAAAGAGAAGATATGCTTTTAATAGACTGAAAAAACGTCAATATAGCTATACTTTTAAGCCCTTAATTTTAAAACTGTCCATCAGAATGCTCTGAAATTACCTGAGAGACACACTGGATAGGTGATGTCTCCCCCAGACTTGGAATGAAGCTGAAATAACGTCAGGATTCCTGTTTAGAGTAGCCTGAAAAAATGACAAATATGCCTTTAACAGCATGAAAAAGATTTAAATTATACTATGTATTAGACATTGTAGGCTTTATTTTTAGAATCCTACATCAGAATGCTCTGAAATTACCTGAGAGACACACTGGATAGGTGATGTCTCCCCGAGACTTGGAATGAAGCTGGAATAACGTCAGGATTCCTTTTTAGAGTAGCCTGAAAAAGAGAAAGATATGCTTTTAACAGACTGAAAAAACGTCAATATAGCTATACTTTTAAGCCCTTAATTTTAAAACTGTCCATCAGTATGCTCTGAAATGACCTGAGAGACACACTGGATAGGTGATGTCTCCCCGAGACTTGGAATGAAGCTGGAATAACGTCAGGATTCCTTTTTAGAGTAGCCTGAAAAAGAGAAAGATATGCTTTTAACAGACTGAAAAAACGTCAATATAGCTATACTTTTAAACCCTTAATTTTAAAGCCGTACAGCTTGGTTACATGTGCTCAGTCACCCTGTCATCCTCTGTTGTTTCCATTAATCTGCATCAAATTATAGCATTTATGTAAATCATGTAGTACAGCAGGATTAAACATCCTGTGATACTGTGCTATGCTATTCTAAACATGTATGTATATATTTAACACACACACACACACATACACATACACACATATATACATATATATATATATATATATATGTATATAAAGATAGATGTTCTATCTATGCATGGAGTCTTGAATTCAATTTAAAAGCAACAAATGAAGGTCCTAACAGCTAACTATTTCTCAAGTGGAAATCAAACTTTAAAAAAAGCTTTAATTAAGTAAACCTCAGGGCAGTTTTTCCCCAGCATATTTCCCCAACATGCTGTGTCATTGTTTGGCATCCTGCTGGCTTATCAGCTTGCCCTCGACTCGTCTACTGTCTCTGCTCAGCTATTCACCGCAGCAACACCTGAGCGCATTTCAGAAATGTGGTCTTTGTTTTTTACGTACAATGATTCAGCCATTGAAGTGGGGTGCAAATGGTGCGATGGCGCTGCATTGAAGAAATTGTAATGAAAGAAAACCAGATTCTTCGGGAAAGGCAGCGATTCACTAAACGGCAGAACATAAGTCACCTTTTTCCATGGGGTTGTGCAACAAAAGATTTCACCAGGGGAGCTGCCAATGCCTGTGGGTGTCTTGTAGGCTTTTGGCAGCTACATAGTGATGGTATTGTCACATCTGGCAATATGGAGATGCCAGCATACTGAGAGGCAGAGCTATAAGTTAAAAGCCTCCCTTACAACGTCTTGTTCCATGCTCAGACTGTCAGCACACTCTGTCACTAACTCAGGTGAAACGTCCTTACTTTACGCAAAACTTAGCAACTATAATCTGCATAAAGACAAGGATTCAATCTGAAACGCCTCCAAATGTCCTGTTTCAGAGTCAAGTTCGTCTGAAATGAGAATGAGGCTTGTCTTGCGGAGGGTTGTGAACCATGGATTCTTTGGTTCCACGAGCAGCCAAGTGCTTAGGTATTTCCAATTATAGGGAATATGTCAAGGTGGCCCTCGGTAATTAAAGCCTAATCATGCTGGTGGATTCAGAGAAGCATCCTCATCAAGCTTTCATTAGTCTCCCTCCTTGTGATGCCCAGCAGCAACCAAACCCCCTTTAGGAATGCTCAGATAGCCTACACCCGAACCACCTCTAATGAGAGCAAGAATATTCTATTCAAATGGGTTTTACAATTTCTAATAGCAAAAAAGGAAAGAAAAGAAATAACTCTATTAAAAAAAACATGTGTCAGTTGATAAAGAAAGAAAAATGACACTTGATTTGACAAAATTCAGAAAACCGGTTCTTTAGCCATTTGTTTTAAGAAAACCAAACTTTTAGTACTCATTAATAGACACAAATGATCTCTTATACAACATATCATTTTCCAAGAGAAGAACAGACTAACGCACTGTGGCCACTACAGTGTGTTTATCTCCTTGAAGAAACCTTTTCCGTGCTAAATTTGGATGGATTTTGGTGTGAACTCAATTCATGAGTTGCCACTCATTTTTACCACAGATCCTGAAGAATAAAAAAGTGCTTTCCCATTCCAACTGCTGTGATGCATCTGTTCTTGTTTTACCCCTCTGGCTCTCGACTGCTCTCACACTTCAGAGAAAGATGGTGACTGAAACTTCAGGTGAGATCTTGTGTTGGGGGAGAGCGCGAGCAGCTGGATAGGCTGGTGGCCTTGTGCTCCGAGAGAGATCAACCAGAGCATGGTGAGGGAGCACCTGGCTCTCCGACATGCTGCCTGTTTGACAGACAGCACAGACACCTGGAAGCCCAGTGAGAGAGTGCAGTGTAAGAGCCACTGCTGCTCTACAGGGCCATGCATTATGCAGGAAACTCTCTCTTTCTCTCTCCCTCTGCCCCCTGCTCTGCGGTAAAAATAGATCAACAGACCTGAGCGTTCAGCTTTTTTTTTTCTTATGCTTCTCACTTTCACTTGGATCTCACCAGGTGCAGCGTCTGTTGGCTCCCGCCTCTCATTTCTTTGTCTGGATATTTGTGTACCTATGTGCAAGTTTATACATGTGTGTTTGCACACACACTTTCTAGAGTGTGTGTATGCTGAAGCATGTGTGCAGGTCAACCAGGGTAAGACTATTTTATCAGTTTGTTGCAGTATTCGGATTTTAATAAAAGTAAGATGTTAGTCTGGCAGTGGCGTTTCCTGTTATTGGTGCCAATGAGGAGCTGAAATTTTGGAACAAATACTACACTAACTTCTGGGTTTTGAGGCTGTTAGGGTCTCTTAGTTTAAATGAAAGAGCTTGACTGGCCTGCTCAGAGCCCTAACGTAACACCTTCATGAGGAACTGGAACGCTGACTGTGAGCCAGACCTTATCGCCCAACGTCCTAGCCCGAGCTCAAAGATGCTTTTGTGTCTATATTAATACTCATGGTTTTAAAATAAAAAGTTACATAACCACGTTTTTAAGTGCATATAGAGTTTGGCCCCACTTTGCACCTGTTTTAGCTTTATCTCTTTACCCGTCTAAATATCCAGAAGACAATCAGCCAAATCCAAAATAGGTAGAACAGATCCGAAGAAGTAAATAGTGTGTAATTGCATGGAAATGTATGCATCAACATACTGCATGCACATATGTGTAAAGGTCCCCTGTTGCAGAGCAACGGCTCCCTGAAGACCATTGATCCGTGTCTATGACCACAGAGGTCTCTGACTCCTCCCTGATTGTCATTCCACTGCTAATTAAACAGTCGTGCTTAACGAGTTCACGTTGATAACAAGGTTGGAAGGAAAGGTCACCCTATCACGCTCACTTCAACTGGACACCGTCAATAACAACCCTGCCTGGGAGGACAGGTACCCACACACACACACACACAAACACACACACACACACATACAAAGGTAATCACCCAAAAGAAAGACTCACAGCTTATGCATTGGGAATGACAGATTAATCAGACTGTGCTTATGCAGAATGGACTTCTTTTGTGCTGGTCAGTCTTCCATAAGCTTTCAGAATTGGATTTGTCGCTCTTGAGAGAGCAATAGCATACTATTCAGTTGTCTTTTTTGGCCATAAAGTCACAAATTCCCTGTGTTTCTCCTTGATTTTTATGCTTTTGGAATTTTAATTCTTTAAAATAGCATTATGACCTTCACGAGACCCCATAATTGTCCACTTACATTTCTCATATCTGAGCATACATTAAGTTATTCTAATCAATTATGACTAGAGTCATAAAAAACAACTTGCAAAGAATCTGTTTAGATGGGCATCAGTGTAACAGACGCCCCACCTCAAGGTTTTAGCAGGGATTGTTTGAAATCCATTTCTTATTGAAGCTTTGACATGGAAGATTTAAGTGTTAGCTGCTAAAAGGCGTAGGCAAGCTGTGTTGTTTTTTTTAGGGGGGAGGGGGGGAATCTATCCTGGAAGATGATAAAGAAAACAGGGACATAAATGCAACACAAGTTGAATTGCATTAACAACAAAGCAATTTAAAGTGCTTTGCATTTGGCATGAAAAGCAATAAGAAAAGAGAAAACAAGAAAAGAAATGAAAAATAAAAAAGGGTATGTAGAATAACAAGGCAGCAGGAGGAGCCCAGGTGTTGCACAATTTCTTCCACGGTTTCATACTTGATAGGATCAAATTGTAACATCCTAATTGAATTGGTTTTACGTACACATAATACCGGACACAGAGGAACTGGCAGCTTAGATAAAAGTTCAAGGGCCACTGACACAGGAGGGTCTGTCCGCCTGTCGACCAAAGCAAACAAGAAGTGTGCGTTGTTGTTGTTGTTTTTGGCAATGATGAAAGAGAAGCACTGCCTTCTTGATATTTAATATTGCCTAATGTAGTGAGTTGAAAGCGCTCTCTGTCAGTTTAACGTTTTTTTTTCTGAAAACACACCGTGGCTGACAAGGAATGGATATCAAATTTGATCAATTTGCTGAATTGGTTGAGTGCATCCTGTTTCCTAACAGCTTTACCAGATATGATGATTAAATAGAGTGCGTCCTTCTTTTTCTATCAAGACAGAAATAAAGCTTGCTACCAACACACAAGTCCTGGTTTGTCTCCAGCTGCAGATTTAAGCTTCCAACAAGCGCATAAATGCATCAAGGATGATATCAGCTATTTAATAACAGACAATGCATGTATATTGGCAAACCTATGTATAGGCCTACCGTGACATTCTTTTTTCCTTGGCAATAAGGATTTGGGACAGTCCAGAAATACATTTTGGTTGAAAATCTTTTTCTAATTTGTTTTTTTTAATATATGGACCTGTGTATAAGAACAAAGTGCGTCTGCTGTTTTTTAAGCAAGCCTGAAAATGTCCACAGACAAACACCGAGCCAGACACACAAACACACAACCTATATATACTATCTGGCCTTCTCATCATTTATCTTACAGCAGCAGAATCAGGATAGATTGGTTCAATTAGACTGGCCTTTAATGTAATCTGTTTAATCCATTTCTATCATCAAAGCCAATATCTACCTCTCCCCTTGGAGAGAGGGATTAATCCTCCGAGTGTATCTCAGAGCGAGCATCTCGGCTATAAAAAAAACAGCCTAGGAGTCGCTCAGATCTCCTCCATATTTGTTCTTTACAACTGGCTGTGGAGAGTGTCTCAAGTGAAGTTTTAATGGGTAAAGATTTAAGATCTTCATATCCTACCAGAGATTGCAAACGCTGTTTGGCACAATGCACAGTGCCACAATAAAAAGACAGGGAGGGTTTTGCCTCTTTCTTTCCCTTTCACTTCAAAGATTGCCGAGTTGATTTCATAATGGGGGAAAAAAACAGTATTGTGTTGCAACGGCAATTCATAATTCCTTCACTGAGCTTGTGTGTACTATCCACTGCTTTCAAACCATTAGCTTTATAAAATGTCAAATTCCAATGGCTGGCTCCTTTTTTTCAATTGAAGGTTTTCGTGCTACCTTATTAAAAAAAAATAAAGAAGTGTGTTGCAGGACCAATGGGCCCGTGAAATCTATGCAAAAGCCTTGACAAATGTCCCCTCCCCTATAACCCCCCACCCCCCAACCCCCCAAAGAGAAAAAAAAATGCATTGGCCCTCAATGTGGCAACACGACTTGCTTATTACATTCGTGGATTACATCCAACAGCTGCAATCTGCTTTTACCTGCTGAGATTCCTGCAGGGAAGGGGGATTTTATTCCCAATACCCATCTATCCATCCCCTACCCTGCATGTCTCTGCACTCACACTGTCAGGGGAAAGAAGAAAAGGATGCACAGGTATTTATTACTGTGTGTCTGCGTAAGGCTGAAATGCATCTTAAAGATATATACTCTATACACTCAGTGTAAAAAATAACATGCTCTTACATGTTTTATCCCCTTTTCCACTATACCTGTTACATACAAATTCTGCTTCAACCAGTTTGGAAATCCCCATATCAAGATTTTTCCCTGCACCCATCCCAGTGTAAATGCAACATTTCCAAAATTTTCTTCTCCTTGTGTGGATTACCTGTGTGATTGCCTGCCGGGAGAATTCCCAATGCAGCATTAGCAACACTGCTCGTCACAGTTGATTGAAGCACTCCCAGAGCTCTTTTTACTGTGTCGGGAATGCCGGCAGATATTAAAGCAATACATGAGGCAGCTTGTCTGAGTCCACTGACTTTGTGTTTTTAATGGCGTCTATGAAAATGTGTAAGGACACTCACTTTAATAAGACTTGGTTATAAAAACTCGGTGATAAAACGGTTACATCTGGGCTGCCACATGTACTGTACTTGGATGACAACATTGTCCTCCAAAGTGTGTTAATTATGCTCCAGCTGCACACACAGCAACAGTGGGACTTGAGTGCAACGGACAGTTTTGATCAAAGCTGATTGATTGGACGACACAAGGCATGGCTGCGCATAGCAACATGCTGGGGTTAAGGGTTGGGGCTCCCGAGGTGTCTGAGAAGACCCTGTCTCACACCCCCACTCCATTTGTTAACACAAGCCCTATTGCAAACCATATCTGACAATGGATATTGATCAGGTGAAAGGGAAGGATCAATACTTGGTGATTGGGCAGAAAATACAGGGCTAGGGGGATTCCGGCTTAAATAATTTATATTATATTTGGAACTCAAGTGTGAAATATTTTCTTAATCAAAGCCTAAATGCATATACAAACAGACACATTTCTGGTTTTTAATTATTGGCACCATTCTTGTACATAAAGTATATTTGATCAGATTTTTAACCACACATATTTTTTCTCTAGATACTCTAGATATAATGTTATTATTAGGAAGAAAAATAACTTTATTATTCATCTCATTCAATCGTACAGTACAATGAAGTGAAATTCGATCTCTGAATTAAACCCATCCTAGCAGTAGAATAATCTAGCCCATGTCTAATATAAAAGTTAGTCAAAGAAATAATGCTTTTAGAGATTGAATAAGGGAATGCATTGGTGATCTCAGTGCAAAATATCTTTCAAATTGCAACTAACATGTGACTCCCAAGCATTCAACACTCACAGCTCTCAGAACATCATACATTTGCATTTACTGCCACCTGCTGCCATGTGCAAGCAAATGCATGTGCATGACCTACAAGTAGAGAAAACATAATAAATTGCCCCTCACAGCAGTGAAAAAAAGTATTAACTGGGTGCCCTTTTAGTATAGAAAACTTGATGCAGTGCCCTTAAGAACACATTTCCAGTGGAAAAACATGATGCAGTACCATATAGGCCACATGCTAGAAAACCTTCTGTACTCTGGTGCACCACAGAAAGTAAAACATTCACCTTCATAGAAGCATACATATACAAATATGCATTTTCATGTGACATATTTAAACGACTTGTAAAGTGTGGTCAAGGTGAATGGTCAAAACTGAGGAAAAGTGCTTAAAGCATAAAAAGACATTATTAGACTTAATGTGTCACAAACTAAACATAATGTACTTTTGCCATGAATTGAAATCAAAAAAAGTGTGAAATCTATTGATGCTTTTTGTTGCATGTAGACACGTTTTTTTGGCAGCAGTCCAGGATTGTGGATGATTGTTGAATTCTGGGAGTTATTGTGTAACGTGGTTGTTAAATAAGGTCAAGCACCGGCCCTTTGACAGACACAAGCACTGTGCACAGAAACATGGCTGTTCGTGTCTTTGAGGGTAGAGCTCATGCAGCTGCTTACCTGCAGTACAGAATAACACCTGATGAATTAATCAGCAGGATTATGAGCTACATGGAGAAAAAGGTAAGTGTGTATGGTAATGTTTTCAGCACTTTAACAAGCCACAGCATGCTTATATGAGTTTTAATGCTGTATTGTAGCCTATAATACCTCTAAAACCCTAAAAACCCTTGTTGTTAGCTGGCATTCGTATACACTAAGATGGACTTGCCTTATTAAACTCTTTTAGAATGACTACACATTGATTATGGCCACTTCAGGATATTGAATGTTACGATTGGAGATGCTGCAGAACTTGATTAGCACTGCCTTAGCCTGACTCATAAAACCACCTATGTTATCTGTGTTTTTTATAAATTCAAAGCAACTAACAGCTTTACTCATAAGGTTTGACTTGATTAATTTAAGACACCAAACCAGTTCAATCTAGCGGTGGACGTGGGCTGTGGTTCGGGTCAATGGACGATCTATTGGCTCCGTACCTCACAAGGTTGTTGGAACAGACGTCAGCCCCCCAGCTAAGATGGCTCTGCTACAATGGCGCCTCCAAATGTGTCTACGGTGAGTGAGCAGAAGTGGGCGCTTTTGTAAAAACCTTTGTCGTTTAACTTCAAGGATAGTGCAAAATGTCTCCAGGGTGACACAAAACTGTTTTTATTTGTCCACATTGCAAACATCCTCTAACTGCATTAAGACTGTGAGTAAGTAGAGAGTTACTGGTTATCCACAGCAGTTGCTACAACACAACTTTGTAACTACTTTTTAAAAGATATAGCCAACTATATTTCACACATTTTCTGGAAAGAAAAGTTGTGTTTGTGTACTCATGTGATGTGTGCACAGTGTCCTTTGAGCTTTGAACTATACTTTTAGTAAAAGGTATTATTATACATTTTCTTTATGAAATGATTGGTTTCCAAAGTTCAGCAAGTTAGGCTGCGTTATAATTTTCATCGTTCCAGTGCCAGGTCGAGGAATATTTTCCAGCCTAAGCCACCTGACCTAGGAAATGTGACAAAAAATGTATACATTTTTTGAAGTATTTTTTTTTCTGACCACTTGGATCCCAGGGAGTGTCCGGCAGAAGAGCTACCGTTTGCTCCTGGTGAGGTGGACCTTGTGACGGCCATGGCGGCGGCTCACTGGTTCGACCGCAAGCGGTTCCTCCTGGAAGCTGACAGGGTTCTGAGGCCTGGAGGCTGCCTGGCTCTCCTGAGCTACACCATGGACTTTGAGCTGGAGTATGGGGGCGTCTCCAACACAGCACTAAATCACATCTGTGAAGAGGTTCTTCCAAAATCTAAAAACTTAAAGTAATATTTTGTTGTTTTAAATCCAGCTAATTCCTGGAATGTATTGTTTATGGTAAACGTGTTTTTAGGAGACAAGAAAAAGGCCCCTGAGAAATAAGACAAGGACATGTGCATATGTGCTAATGTAGGACAGAAACAAAAAAATGTCATACCAATGGAGCATGGTGTATAGTCATTTATAACCATAGCCTGAGTTAAACCAGTTATTCAGCAGCCTTTTAATGTGAATTATTAATATGTCAAATACCATTGAATGCCTAACCTGATATAGTCAGTAGTCACTTGTTATTAAAGAAGTTATTTAGTTGGTAATGAGAATGTATTTTTGTTCTTTTTTGATTAGTACTACACTGCTCTGCGTCCGTTCCGAAATCCCCATATAGGAACGAGCTCTATGAAGATCTACTCAGACTTGTTTGACTCCTGCCCATACCCCGACAAAGAGTGGTGAGACTGCACTAACATACAGTTCTAAATGCAGTCCATATAAAACCAGGAGCATAAATGCTCTAAGTTCTTACATATTTACAGCTATGGCATGGTGGAAAAAGTGAGTCAGACATATGTACACTGGGACGTCTGGGAGTTAACAGGCACAGAGCTGTTGGGGGTCAAACGTGTTGCTCTTTTGTGTCCAGGAATGAGTGTGTGAGGGTTAAAAGGATCATGCCACTGAGCGGCTACATTGCCCTGGTGGAGACCTTCTCCACCTACCAGACCCTGCTGCAAAAGAACCCCGCTGAGGCTGAACGTCTTTCTAATGACACCAGGACCAAGTAAGATATTAACCTACACCTTATCCATAGGTCTAATGGTTAACTTCTGGCCCTTAGCGCTCCCCTTCACTCGCCTGACACTGAACGTTGATCTCTCAATGTCTATAAATTCATTTTTTATTATCAAATAACTGCGTTGAATACAGTCACAGTCTTAGCATTAATCAGAAAATCCAAAGATTGCTGTTGAAGGCTTTTACTGCTTTGATAATATAGACAAAAAATATTAATACAGTGTAGCTCAGCACACAATATATATGGAGGGGAAGCACTGAACCACTTTGACTTAGATCAAAAAAGATATGACATTGCATTTAATTACTAGATTTTTTTTAGATCAGATTTACACACAGTTCTGCTCTCTGTGTCTGAAAAGAGTTGACCCATTCTGTCTGGTAGGGAGGAGAGAGAATCATTTGAGGTTTTACTTACACTTCATATGTGGATTATGCCACTTTGGCTACCTTCGGCCAGTAATCCATCCATTAATTCATTGTACAGCTTATTAAACCCCTCCGTCTGTCTGCCTTTAATCACAGGTTGATGTCTGCCATGAAGGTGTCTTCTCCTGATACAGAAGTTACGGTCATTGTGCATTATTTCTATTGGCTGGCGCACAAACCTTGATCTCTCTGACTGGCTGAGTCCTCCAGATCCCGACCCCTCGGTTGGAAATCAACAGAAAAAAAAACAATCATATTTTTTGCGTTTTTTTTTCTATAAAGATATTTGATTTTCAATTAGGAAACAATTATGTGATGAACCTGCTGTTAAATTAACTCCAGGCTTATGAGCGTTGACATCTGGGAATCTAGAGCCTTCCAGAGTGAACACTAGATGGAGATCTTCATAACCTCTACTTTGAGCCTTTTACAGTCTTAAAATTGTACTTTTCTTGAAGTTTATTCAGGACCAGGGAGGAAGAAATCCAATTGCATCCAGAATATCCACGTGCTCAACAATATTAATATTAATAGATTGAGTTGTCTTTTAATTAATCAGGGACGTGTGGCGTATTTAAACATAAGTTGAATTGCTAATTCATTGCTGTACAACTCTAGCATGAAATATCAATCAGCTGCCAATCTTAAATACAGTCAGTGCCAAAAATATAAACAGATTAACAGTAAAGATGAGAGATATGTCTGAGAAGTGGCATTTAGTTCAATATGTACAGTAATATTAAAGTATTTGATTATCTGGAATGTTCATGATTTTGTCTATAATGTCCAATAAGGTCCCATGAATCAAAGAGTAATCCGGATAGATAGTAATCCAGAGACAAAAGACGGGGATTGAAACAATGGGGGCTGGAGCAACCTCATCAGATCACGTCTCCGCTGTCCATGTCTCGACATGAAATGATGTTCGATCGCGACAGGAGAAAGGATTTCTCTTGGTGCATTGTGGTGGTATGAGTCTGCTGTTGAAGGGGCTCCTTGTGCGTGCACATCACAATTCTGGTGAGGTTCACTGTGAAGAGTCTTTGCCCCATGATCCTCCTCTCTGACACTTCCTTCAAAGGACCAAGCTCCACCCTCAGGACGGAGGCTGCCATCCTGGTGAGCTTGGCATCAATGCCCTCACCCTGCTGCCCCAGCAAACTGCAAGTAGTGTGTGAGCTCTCAAGGCTTCTGTTGGCCTTTATGCAAGCAAACACGTCAGATCAGTCAAAGTGAGCCCCCCCTCATGGCTGGCTGGCTACAGTGGCTACAGGTCATAAGTCCCGCACCCTTCATAAAAGTGACACTGAAAACTCAAACCACACTTCCAATACAGTTTCTCCAAACATGTTTATAATTTTAGTTAGTTATTATCACGATAATCCATGTCCCAGAGTCCATTTCCCCAGATGAGATGGGTTTTATCTGTTATTTGACACTATAAACACACACTGACTTATGAATTATTTTTAAAATTTAGATTTAGATTTAACATTTACATTTAACATTTAGATGTAGATTTAACATTTGGATTTATCATTTAGATTTTGATTCAGCTTTTAGATTTAGATTTAACATTTGTATTTATGTTTAGATTTACATTTAACATTTAGATTTAGATTAACATTAGATTTAGTTTTAACATTAGATTTAGATTTAACATTTAGATTTCACATTTAGATTTAGATTTCACATTTAGAGTTATATTTAGCATATGGATTTAACAATTAGGTGTAATATTTAATATTTGGATTTAACTATTTAAAATAGCTCTAAGTTGACAAATGTTGTTGTAAATGTGCAAAAAATTGACCCTCAATTCATTGTTTGAAGCTAAATGTGGCAAAACGGTGCTGGTATTTTCACCGTGAGCCGCTTTACAAACACCACCCTATAGTATTTCAGGTTACTCAGGTTCCCTTTCTACCTGCATCCACATTTTCATGCATAAAAAGAAAGAAAAGTAACTTGCTCAATCCTTCCCAATCAAACATTGTTACAAGCATATGTACATGAATGACTTTCTAGTAGGAAACAGAAGTTTTTTTGACTGATTTTACCAAATGAATTATATCTCGATGGAAGAGTGAACTAAGTTGCAGAAACATTTCCATCATTGGTGTAGAAGCAGACAAACAAGTTGCAACCCCATTCCAATAAGACACCAAACCGGTTCAATCAAGCAGTGGATGTGGGCTGCAACAATCCTATTGACTCCGTACTTCACCAAGCTTGTTGGAACAGCCCCGCCCAGCTAGAGATGGCTCTGACCACCGGCCCTTTGACAGACACAAGCACTGTGCACAGAAACATGGCTGTTCGTGTCTTTGAGGGTAAAGCTCATGCAGCTGCTTACCTGCAGTACAGAATAACACCTGATGAATTAATCAGCAGGATTATGAGCTACATGGAGAAAAAGGTAAGTGTGTATGGTAATGTTTTCAGTTCTTTAACAAGCCACAACATGCTTATATGAGTTTTGATGTTTTATGTGGCCCATAATACTTCTAAAACCGCTAAATAACCCTTGGTTATTATGCAGTGGGACTGTATAGACTAAGATGGAAGCTGCCTTATTGGCTCTTTTAGAATGACTTACACAGTATTATGGCCCACTCAGGATTATTGAATGTTATGATAGGAGAGTTGCAGAACCATTGATTAGCACTGCTGTAGCCTGACTCATAAAACCTACCTATGTTTTTTTAATACTCAAAAGCTAACTGAGGTTTGACTTGATTAATTTAAGACACCAAACCAGTTCAATCTAGCAGTGGACGTGGGCTGCGGTTCGGGACAAGGGACGATCCTATTGGCTCCGTACTTCACCAAGGTTGTTGGAACAGACGTCAGCCCCGCCCAGCTACAGATGGCTCTGACCAATGGCTGCCCTCCAAATGTATCATACAGGTGAGGTGAACAGAAGGTGGGCACTTTCGTAAAACACCTTTGTCGTTTAACTTCAAGGATAGTGCAAAATATCTCCAGGGTGACGCAAAACTGTTTTTATTTGTCCACATTGCAAACATCCTCTAACTGCATTAAGACTGTGAATAAGTAGAGACTCACTGGTTACCCACAGCAGTCGCTACAACACAACTTTTTAAAGATGAACCAACTATATTTCACACATTTTCTGTAAAAGAAAAAGCTGTAAGTTGTGTACTCATGTGATGTGTGCACAGCATTCATTGAGCTTTGAACAACATATTTAGTAAAAGGTATGTTTTACGTTTCCTTTGTGAAATGATTAGAATGATTGTTCCAGTGCCAGGTCGAGGAATATTTTCCAGCCTAAGTCACCAAACCTAGCAAATGTGACTATGTGACAAAAAAATATATTTACATTTTTTTCAAATATTTTTTTTCCTACCGCTTGGATCCCAGGGAGAGTCCGGCAGAAGAGCTACCGTTTGCTCCTGGTGAGGTGGACCTTGTGACGGCCATGGCGGCGGCTCACTGGTTCGACCGCAAGCGGTTCCTCCTGGAAGCTGACAGGGTTCTGAGGCCTGGAGGCTGCCTGGCTCTCCTGAGCTACACCATGGACTTTGAGCTGGAGTATGGGGGCGTCTCCAACACAGCACTAAATCACATCTGTGAAGAGGTGTGTCAACTACCATTTCATGCCTAACCTCATATAGTCAGAAGTCACTTGTTATTAAAGAAGTTATCTAGTTGGTAATGAGAATGTGTTTTTATTCTTTTTTGATTAGTACTACACTGCTCTGCGTCCATTCCGAAATCCCCATATAGGAACGAGCTCTATGAAGATCTACTCAGACTTGTTTGACTCCTGCCCATACCCCGACAAAGAGTGGTGAGACTGCACTAACATAAAGTTCTAAATGCAGTCCATATAAAACCAGGAGCATAAATGCTCTAAAACCTTACATATTTACCACTATGGCATGATGGAAAAGTGAGAGTGAGACATGTGTACACTGTGACGTCTGGGAGTTTACTGGCACAGAGCAGTTGGGGTCAAATGTGTTGCTCCTGGGAATCTCCGATTATAGTTAATCGAGAGGAGAGCGTTTTTGATTCATTTTTACAGCCTTGTTCCCCCTTATCATTCCTTCTTTTGTGTCCAGGAATGAGTGTGTGAGGGTTAAAAGGATCTTGCCACTGAGCGGATACATTGGCCTGTTGGAGACCTTCTCCACCTACCAGGCCCTGCTGCAAAAGGACCCCGCTGAGGCTGAACGTCTTTCTAATAACATCAGGAACAAGTAAGACATTAAAGTGCCCATATTATGGAATTTGGGGTGTTATTTTGTGTCTCTGGTGCTTCCACACGCATACAAACTTGGAAGAAAAAAAACCATCCCTGCTGTTTCTAGTGAGATACGGGTTTCTGAATGTCCTGAATGAGACGAGGTGGCTAACCGTAGCACATGTTAGCTCGTTCTCAAAGCCAAAACACTGCTACAACACACACTAGTTGACCATAATCTCCAAAAGAACTACTTCCTGTCCCTGTTTTGCAGGTATTCTACAAGTTGTCCTCATTTAGAAGAAGTCTCCCAGATAATCCTGCCTTATACTGACCAAAGTTGGAGAAAGAGTTATCTAGCTGATGGGATCTTACTTAGCTACTGAGCCTGTACGGCCCCCAACAAAGATAGTATAGTAGTGAGATGTCTCACTTAGTAGCTAACACAGAAATCCAAAGACGATGGGTGAAAACAGGATCTGCAGCAATGTGCAGTACAACAAATATATTGTTGTTTTTTGAAAATGAAACCATGTAAAACTATTCCGGTACAACCTCAAAAATACAATTCTGAACCTGAAAATGAGCAGAATATGGGCGCTTCAACCTACACCTTATCAATAAGTCTAATGGTTAAGTTCTGGCCCTTAGCTCTCACCTTCTGAATGTCTCTAAATTCATTTATCATCATCAAAAAAACTGCATTGAATACTGTCACAGTCTTGGGCATTAATCAGAAAATCCAAAGATTGCTTGACTAAGCATAACTGCTGAAGGCTTTTACTGCTTTGATAATATAGACAAAAAATATTAATTCCCCTGCCACTTATAGGACAGTGTAGCTCAGCGCACAAAATATATCAAGGGGAAGCACTGAACCACAACTTTTACCTAGATCAAAAAAATATGAGATTGCATTTAATTACTAGATTTTTTTAGATCAGATTTACACACAGTTCTGCTCTCTGTGTCTAAAAAGAGTTGACCCATTCTGTCAGGTAGGGAGGAGAGAGAATCATTTGAGGTTTTACTTACACTTTATATTTTGGATTATGCCACTTTGGCTTCCTGTAGCCAGTAATCCATCCATTAATTTATTGTACAGTTTATTAATCCACTCCGTCTGTCTGCCTTTAATCACAGGTTGATGTCTGCCATGAAGGTGTCTTCTCCTGATACAGAAGTTACGGTGGTTGTGAAGTATTTCCATTGGCTGGCACACAAACCTCGATCACACTGACTGGTTAAGTCCTCCAGATCCCGACCCCCCCCCCCCCCCCCCCCCCCCGGTTGGAAATCAACAGATTGTTTCATTAGAAAGTGATACAAACATGGAAAGCAAGTGTACACAAATCTAATGGTGCTTATCTTCTTATGTTGAGAATCACTTGAAGTAAAAAGTTGGATCTAGATCCTTTTTAAAAACAAGCATATTTTGTGTTTCTTTTTATGATGAAGATATTTGATTTTTAATTAGGTAACAATCATGTGATGAACCTGACTCCAGCTTACCTGCTGTACAGAATAGCACATGATGAAGTAATCAGCAGGATTATGAGCCACATGAAAAAAAAGGTATGCTTTTGTTTTTAGCACTTTAACAAGCTGCAACATGCTTACATGAGTTTTACCTCTAAATAAGTTATAGGTTGAACACTAAACAAGCTTTAAAAATACATAGCTCGTTGCATTTAGCTTTTTGTATTTATTTGAGAAAACCTTTATTATTTATTATATATTTATTATACCATATTTCAGGTTACTCAGGTACCCTTTCATTAACTGCAAGAGAAAGAAAAATAACTTGCACAATCATTCCCAATCAGATATGTTACAAGCATATGTAGAGTATAGGAATGACTTTCTAGTAGGAAACCGAACTTTAATTGACTGATTTTACCAAATTAATTATATCTCGATGGAAGACTGAACTAAGTTGCAACCCCATTCCAATAAGACACCAAACCGGTTCAATTAAGCTGTGCATGTGTGGTAGTTACAAACAGAACTTTGTAACTACTTTTTAAAGATACAACCAACTATATTTCCCACATTTGAGTACAAAAAGATGTTAGTTATGTGTTCACAGTGTCCTTTGAGCTCTGAACGGTATATTTAGTACCATTCAAAGCTCACATTTTCTACATAGCCTACATAAATTTTACTATATTTCACATCAAGACAGTTTTATTTATATCCAATAATGCAATCCTAACAAGAGTCATCGCAAGACACTTTAAAGATTAGGTCTAGGCCATACTCTGTAATTTACAAAGACACAACAATTCCAGTAATTCCCCAAAGACCACTGGCGAGGAACATTTCCCAGCCTGACCCTTTGAAAACTTGCTAATATGCTTCAAATGCCAAAACCCAGTTTTCAGGAGACTGCAACCATTGCAAACGTGACTATGTGACCTTTACAAAAAAAGTTGTTTTTCTCACCAACTCGGATCCCATGGAAAATGTCCAGCAAAAGAGCAGACATTTGCTTCTGGTGAGGTGGACCCTGTGGCGGCCATGACGGCGGTTCCTCCTGGAAGCTGACAGGGTGCCGAGGCCTGGAGGCCGCCTGGCTCTCCTGAGCTACACCATGGCCTTGGAGCTTGAGTATGGGGGCGTCTCCAACACGGCACTAAATGGCATCTGTGAAAAGTTTTTTTCAAAATCTAAAAATTCTAAAAGAGATATTTTGCTGACACAGCTCTGTGTCATGGCAGTGTGGGAAATGTGTTTAGATGAACCGTGTATGGCTTCCCATCTGTGGCGCCAGTGCACGGAGCTCTCAGTAGAGCAGAGCAGCAAAGGGCTGCCAAGATCCATCGGATGACGCAAATTGGTCACGGAGGTCAGACCTCATCTATGCCAGAAAGAGAAGCCGTTCCATCCAAACACACTGCCCACCAAAGATGACATAAGGCTGGTTTAAAATGAGCAAATGGCAAATTGGCAAAGTTGCTCAGTTTAATTATTGGAATTTATCATTTAGAATATCTACAATAAAGTTGTCAACTTGTTTTTAGGGGACCACAAAAGGCCTACGAGAAATAATAGATATCTCTATGGAAAATGTCCTTATGTACTAATTTGGGGCAGAAAAAAACAATTTCAGACAAATGGCACATAGTGTATGCCAATATGCAGTATGTATTGGAAGTTATTTAATATGACTAAGAAGAAATTCTGAGATAAACCATTACACCTGTTTTTCAGATGCCTTACAATGTGAATTATTAATATGTCAAATACCAATTGATGCATTAAGTCATGTGTATGTGGTAATTAAAGGCCGTACACTGGTAGTAGGCATTGTCATGTTCTTTATAAAACATTTGTTATTACATGAGCTATTTAAAAAAAAGTTATTTGACTCCTGCCCATCCTCCGACAAAGAGTGGTGAGACTTTACTAACACAGTTCTAAATGTAGTCCTTATAAAAGTATGAGCATAAATGCTATGAATTCCTTTATATTCACAGCTATGGCATATTGAAAAAATTGTAGGGAGGACAGAGAGCCATTTGAGGTTTTACTTTCCATTGTTCCAGCTTGTTGTAGCCAGTGATCCATCCAATAATTCCTTTTTCCTCCTATTAAACCTGTCTCTTCTTGCCTTTAATCACAGGTTGATGTCTGCCGTAAAGGTGTCTTCTCCTGGTATTTCTATTGGCTGGCACACAAACCTCGATCGCTCTGACTGGCCGAGTCCTCCAGATCCCGACCCCCCGGTTTAGAAACCACAGCTGTTGGTTTCATCCATGACACAAACCTGGTGCGCCAAGTATTAGTGCTACTCCTCTTCTGTTGATCACTTATACACAATACCAATTTGGATCTCGGTCTTTTTGTTTTTCTATATGAACATTGACATCTGTAAATCCACAGCCTCCCGGAGTGACCACTTGATGGAGCCTTGTCATAAAGTGATGGATGATGGTGTCCACTTTGAGCCTTGTGTACAGTCTGAAAGGAACTTACTATTTCATCACCAGGGTCATTTTCTTTCAGAATATCCATATCATGAAGTAACGGAAAAAATGCCACTAGTTCCTCTCATTAACATATTTTGTTGTCTTTTAATCAATCAGGGTATTTTGAAGTATTTAAACATAAACTGAATTGCTTATTCATCGCTATGCAACCTCCAGTGCCACAGTAGCCCTCCACAAGAAGATGGGAAACAGATATTGGAGGAAAAACACATTTAAAAAAAACTAACAATGAATGCTTGCACTGTAGATGCTTTGAATATGAACAAATAATAACATACGTTGATAAATCAGATCCACTCTGAACTCTTTTGGTCCAAAACATCTTCTTTCTATCCCTTCCTCTCTACAAATTTTCTCCATTTTCTACACTCCTTTTCTAGCTTTTGTCACCTTTTTTTCAAAAATCTTCCAAATCCATTGGTGTCTCCACTCTACAATAATTTATGAGTTTACAGATTGTTTAGGGCTACTATGAGAACAGATGGTAGTTAACATGCATGGCCTTCTTGAACTATATTACCTCCCCCTGCCAAACTTATCCACAGATCAATTTCGATCACATTTATAGTAAATAGTTTGTATTACAAATGCTATTTTATTAAAGACTGCTGCAGTTTTTTCATGAGACATGCACTATACACATACACAATATTCAAACTAATATGGGAATAATATGTTTGAAAGACAAGAATTATAAGTGCATCAACTTAATATTTTATAAAATAACCTGCAAATATTTTTTTCCATGCTCTGTCATTGGACATCGGGAGTCCATTTGTATTTACAAGCCTTGAGCCCCGATCCTGAAGCCGGTCCTTATAAAACCCCCTCTGTGCGTTTACTTCTCCACACCACAAGGGCAGTCATGAGCAGGGTGACCAGCACTGGCACCGCAATAAAAGGGGCGAGGATGCTGGCCGGGGGGTCGTGGATGAGCCGGCCGGTCAGCGCGCAGTCGTGGAAGTAGATCCGGTGAATCTGCATGAAGAAGCGGTCGATTATCTGATTTGGCCAGAAGCAGTCCACCCTCAAGGCCACCTGGAAGGTGCAGTTTGTTAGCCCCTCGTAGATGCTGCAGAGGGCGACAACACACAGTCAAACCTACCTAAATGATTCACAGAGGAAAAACATGATCCAACTTTCAAATGCCATCACAAACATCTAGCATCACGAAGCTCAGAAGCCATGTTTTCCATCAGGAACTTCCCCTAGTTCCCATTCCCAGTTAGAAGAAATACATTCTTTAGGTCAAAATAGTCTCTTGTTGTGTCTTTGAAAAGACCTTTCAGAGTGGAACCAGAGTAGGGACTCCTGTTGGTGGGAAAAAAAGCCAAAGGAGTGTCTAGAATTACTACTGGGCTTAACAAAGCTAAATATAACTGCTAGGTGGTATAGTGGGCAGGGGAAATGGAGATGCATACCAACACTGTGGCACCCTCAGTGCAACATTGCACCATACCAGGAGAGATTCTGTTCCAGATGGCCGCTGCGTTTGAACGCATAGCTGGAGGCCAAGCGGACGCAAATTCAACGTTAATCATAGGTTGGCTTTTTCTGATGGGTGCAATTTATTTTATTGTTTAGTGTTTCATTTCGTAATGATCTTAATGTAGCCTCGTGAAGCGTTAAAGCTTTTCAACAAAATGGTTCGCAAAAGGGGTCATTTCTCAAGGTCGCATTTGGTCAGAATCCCACCTGCTAAAGAGAGTGTAAAACCGGCACATATAGGCTATTATCAGTGCTCTGGTGTGATCTATGATGCAACGTATTTTTTCCCAGAAAAGGCTTAGAAATGAATCCATTTCCACGTAAACCATATGTATTAAAACAGTGTGCATTTTCTGGTGGTATAAACTGATTGTATAACACAACTACATAGTAAAATAATTGGTCTTGGAATGTCAAATGTGTGTAAATCCATCCTTTGGTTATAATATCAGAATGGCAGAGGGGGCATTTTAGAATTATACTAAGACTGGAAAGTGACAGTGGTTTACCCAGTCAGAGGGCAGTGAATTTGCATGTGTAGATCATGGCTGTATAATAAAACTAGTGTAGATTCAAACCACTTCCTAAACCAGTCCCTAGGTGATATGGACGGGCAGGGCGTCTCCAGATGTCATCAATGATGTCATTGGTCTAAAACGATACAAGCCTCGGTACGCACTTTACCGAAAACATCAGGGATTTCTTGACACACGCTCCAAAGTATCATCACTAGTGTCATTTCCCTTTATTGAAATTGCAATTTATACAATCTGGGGGACTTTGGGGCCCAAGGGACTTGTGGGGCTCAGTTTCCTGTTTTATTTTGAAGGTTGACTCCTCATGTGTCATGTCTTATTCGATGTCTGACTTTCTGCCATGTGGTTTTCCCGTCTTTGGGACTGTCTGCCCCGCCCTCCAGTGTTTCACCTGTTCATTAGTCCTCATGACACCTGTGTCTTGAAAAACAACCCTTGTTGCCTTGTGTGTTTAGTCTGTTCCCTCCTCTTGTCTGGTGTCAATTTGTTGTACCTTGTAGTGTTTTTCCCTTTACAACACTTGTCCGTTTATAGTGCCAGTATCCTAGTGTTCCTGTTTTTGGATTTCCTGCCTGCTGAACTTAGAGTACGTTTATTTTCATAATTTAACCATTTAAAGTCTGTTTGGGTCCAAATTTGTTAACCTGTGTGAGTATCTTACTGTAGATGAATGAGTGTATTTGTTTCTCATAGGCCCACAAATTTGAGAGAACTTTTTTGCAAGTGTTGCAAGTACAAGTACTGTACCGCTAATCCAAACATTATACTCTAGGCTACATGACTGACCGACTCAGTTTGTGTTAATGGATTCTCACAAGTATATTAATACAAACATGTGTTGAGCTACCACTCAGCGAACATGTTTGGCCTAAAAATAAGACACAAGTCAAGAGGGACTGGAGTTATTTTTTTATAGCTCTGAGCAACAGGCTACAGTGTGTGAATGAAGCCATCTTGTTCAAGTTAAAACAAGCAAGTAAGAAAATCAGTTTGTAGCGAAGCCGCAAACACATCCACACACTGATATGTAATGTGTCCACAAATATCCTCAAATATAACATCTCTCCATTCAGTGCATGTATAGGTACTGAGCATGTGTGTGTAATTCAGGCCTGAGTGAAAACATTGTAATTTCCCCTTGCAGGATTAATAAAGTATGCATTATTATACATTATTATAATAACAGTTTTGCTGAATAATAAATTCTCTGATACAAGATTTATTAATCTACATTTGGAGAAAACAATCTAAAGTGTTAATTAGACAGAATGTCATGTTGCTAATTTAGAAAATCCTTCAGATGGGGTTCATTTGTATGATTCTAGAAAACATGGACAGTTTCCCCACAGTAGAATTATAACATTCAATCACATGGAGACTGAATAGAAGATTTGGGGATTTGTAGCAGACAACATGGGCAGGTTAAAAAAATGGCACCTAGACCTAATAATAAAGCATAACCCTGATCAGAATAGATGACTTTTACATAGCTTTTACAGAGGTGATGGCACAAAAGCAACCATAGGCTAACTGGTCACAACAGACCAAGTAAGCCTATGTGAGTGTATTGAATCAACACTTATTATTTCTTGTGAATTCAGCTTTTCCTGTGTAGGAGGAAGACATTTATTTTCGGTGCCTCTTAATTGGTCTGCACCCACACACAAGCCTTTGTGTTTTTCTAATTTTCTTTTTTCTGTATGGTTTATTTATCTGTTGCACAGCTAGCTTTCCAAAGGACCTTGACGACGGCGTCAAACATTGTTGCTAGGAGTTTCGTGACTGCAAACCAAACCCTCTGTGTGCCTGCACAGTTCTTTTTGAGTTACAACCGCGCACTCGGACACGCGCACACAACCACACACAAACAGCAACACCACTAATTATGTGCTGGACCAAGAGAGGACAGCGAGCCAGGAGGGAAATCAGAGTTTTGACAGTAGCTTCTTCTGTGGGCCTTTCAGCTTCTTTCCCCTCGCTCTGACTCATCCTCAGACTGTCAGTGTTTGGAAAGTGACTGTTCAGGGATACACACATAATATAATGTGCGACACATACATTTAGACTATAAAAAGTGGATGTAGCTTGGGGTCTGAAAAGTAAAGCCAATTTGTGCCTTGAACTTGCATTCTTTCTTTCTTAAAGATTACTATTTTTGGGCTTTTCCACTTTTATTTGATAGGAGAGATGGTGGAAAGGGGAAGACATGCAGGAAATTATCACAGGTTGGGTTCGAGCCTTGGACCTCTGCATTGAGGCATAAACCTCTCAGTATATGTGCGCCTGCTCTACCACTGAGCCAACCTGGCCGCACTTGCATTCCTTTTAATGGCTAGCATGGTGTAGGAGCCACATTATGTTGTTTATGGTTTCATTTATTGATTGTTGTGTTATGCGCTGATATTGTAGGTGGTGGGCGTTTTCATGACGGTTTGAGCAGAAGTGATATACAGTATAAGTTTCCTTCACCTTTGCACCTGGGTTCTTTTGGGCTTTGACGGAGAGGGGGGTGAAGCTGGGAGCGAACACTTTTGTTGACCGCAGCACGCAGTACTACGCAATTATTTCTTCTCACCGGGTAACAATTACATTTGAGCAATTTGAGTGTATTGTACATATGGAAGAAGAAGAAAAATAAAATCATTGCAATACTATCACAAGCGCATCACATGTGTGCCTCTCTCAGTGTTAAGTCCCTCGCGGCAGCTTAAGTCTTTGAGAAATTGACCCTAGTTTTGATTCATTACCTCAGTAAACAGGTTGCGGTCCCAATCACTATTTTCTTTAAATCCAGCACAATGTTCATTTTGTAAATGATGGTCCCATTTAGAGTGAAATAGACAATTAAGCAGGGTGTGCTTTAGTTACTACCACAGCGACCTGTCAATCAGGATAGAGGCCTAGGCCAGGCGTTTTCCATCATGTCCTGTGTCTTGCAGTCGGTGGAAAGCAACTGTGCTGCCTGTGTCTCAAAACTGTGGCCTCCTTGATCTCGTGAGGTTATCGTTACCCACGTATGACTGATGTCGAGAGTCAAGTCAGAGACAAATGTAAGCGGCATGCATTGGGGGGCGATCACTGGTGACCGATTCTGTGCAGGCCTGGCTCATCTCGAACAAGCCTCATGGCACTGCGTACATTTGAATAGTTTTGAATTAGTTTTGGGGATTGTTAAGTGCGTTTTTATTCCATAAGGGATAATTGTAAGATTATGGATCAGACTAGGAGGCAGTTCACAGAGGAATGATGGTTAACGTCTGTGATTACTGAAACATGGTTGCAGCGTCCTGATTGGTGGAAAATGCTTGCAAAAAGAAACGGCTGTTGTCAGGTAGAAATGTCAGTGTCAAAGAGGCTGAAGTGAAAAGTTGACGTGGAAAAGCCCAGCTTTGGTGATGAATGGACTGATAAGCAGGCGATGCATTCGTCCTGTACGCCTCATTTGCACTAAAACCATGCTGTTGCAAAAGAATACAACCAGCATCATCATCATCAAGAATGAAGAAGGCAAACATAACTCTGCGTCATTCACGTGCCTATTAAGTAGCCACATGCATCTGTTTTGGTCTTATAATACGTCCAAGAATTTGTCAAATTTCAAGATTCCAAGCAAACTAAGATAAACAGTTACAAACCGACAGCTTTTGTTTTAAAATGTATTTTGTTACTTTCCACCTCTGGTGAGCTAATATGTTGATTTGCACTGGATTAAGATCACAGACAACTCTCAAATTATTTCAAATGAATAGAGGTCAGCAGGTAATGCTAATCTGTGCAAATAGGGTTTTTGGGCCAATCACAGATCATATCAGAGAGAGAGAGTGTTTCTATTGGCTGATCTGTGCATGCATATGTGTGCGACAGAGAGGGAAAGCTGTAGGAAGAGGTCTCTTTCTACCAACTGCACTTTCTACCAACTGCAGCTTTAATGATATAATGCAGCACAGAGCATCACATATAATGTAAGCTTTTTTTTCACATTATCCTTAAAGGACTATTGATACTAAAACTGTCCCAGTGCTGACATTCACATTTTACCTCATGATTGACATCAGCTGCTACATTCAGACATCACTGGCTCATTCATCAGCTGTTTGGACACAGCTGACTAAAACATCCAATCACAATCATTCAGGTGTTCAGTGCAGCTATTATAACCTGATCATTTGCATACCCAACCATCTCCTTATGTATCATTTTTGGTATTAACTTTTCCTGTGTTTAATAAAAGACTAGTTTTTCCCACAAAATCCTTATTTTTTGATAGCTTCATCAAAGAGGGTAGATGCTTGGACTTGTTGACGTCAATGGATGTACCTCCTGGTCCGCCTTATTCTGCCTTATTCCGCCTTATTCTGCCTCTGATTGGCGTACCCTGGTATTCCTACCCTAGCCCTAACCACTCCCCATGCCTTAACCTAACTATGTCGATCATTCTAGCAAAAAAGTTTCCAAAGAAAAGACAAATCACCTCATCAAATTGCCCCTCATGTTGTACACTTTAGTCAGAGATACTTCCTTCTAGGACTTGATTTATGGAAAAATGTTAGCCTTAGATCTGGTGTAAAAAACCTCTACTCTTTAAGGATTGATCCGAAACCTGCACGACCCAGTAGGTGAACTCACTCCATGGTGTCCGGCCAGCTGCACCACAAGCCCTGGTCCAGCGCCCCCATGTCGAATTTGAACTTCTCTAAGCAGAGATCATTGATCATCCTCTCGTAGAAACCTCTGTTGCAGCTGGACACTGATGGAAGAACTTGAGCTAAAGACAGAAAAGGACAAAAAGAGACAAAAGAAATCAAACAAAATGTAGCCCTAATAATTTGAGATATAAATAAGACAAGGAATTTGGGTGATATAAGGTGACTGCTTTGTTTCAGTGAGTGAAGAGCAAAACTTTGCATCATTGTAAGGATACAAAAGATTTGACAAAGCATGACAGAGGTTCTCCTGTGTTCAGGGCTTGATAATTAGGAACATGTTTGTGCAACAAACCGGGTCAAGGCCTGGCAGTGGTTATTCCTAGTGGGCCATTTCTCCCCTATGAGGCTGTTACTTTCACTAAGAAAAGATTTTAATTTGCAAACAGAGTCTGAAACCCATTTGCTTACTTCAGAGATGTGTGTTAACAGGCTCTTAACGTGGAGGCAGACCGCTGCCGCCCCCCAGGACTCCGGCTGAATGTACAGTAGGCGAGGGAACATAAGCTGGCGAAAAAAAAAAACCTGTGTGGAGTGAACAGGTTGTTGTTACGATCGAGAAACATGGTGGATCTCGGTGTGCGCCCGCCTGATAAGGACCAACTGTGTGCCTATTATGTTTGCTCTGTCTCAGCTGGCTCTCAAGGCTCTGAAACACTCAAAGGAAGACTGAATGTGTTGACACGGGGATTTTGAAAGAGATGCTACTGAAAGAAAAATGTGAACGGTCTTGACACCCCCTCAAATACGAAAAACTATCAAAACGTGCAAAACCTGAACATAAACTCTGCAAAAAAGAAAAAAGAAATACCCCCTTATGTTTTAAAAATCAAAATAACTTTGTAGATCCTCATTGTAAAGGGTTTAAACAATGTTTTCCATGCTCGTTCAACCATAAACGATTAATGAGCAGGCACCTGTTGAACTTTCGAAAAGACAAAATCAGCTTGCAGGCAGTTGGCAATTAAGGTCACAGTTAAAAGAAAATTAGGAAAGTAAAGAGACCTTTCCACTGACTCGGAATAAAACCAAAAGAAAGACGCCCAGGGTCCCTGCTAATTTGCCTCAACGTGCCTTAGGTAAGGTACAAGGAGGCATGAGGACAGCAGATGTGGCCAGGGCAATACATTGCAATGTCCCTTGAGACGACTAAGACAGCGCTAAAGGGACACAGGAAGCACAGCTGATCGTCCTCGCAGTGGCAGACCACGAGGAACAACACCTGCATAGGATTGGTACATTTGAATATCACACCTGCGGGACAAGTACAGGATGGCAACAACAACCGCAAGAACTGGCCAGTCTGGTGCAGTACATGGGGAGGAGAATTGATTTTAATTTGTTTAGTGATCCCCAATGGGGAAATTACAATTTACACTCTGTGTCCACACTTTGTTAGTTGTCACACACAGTCCTGAACTACACACACACGCTCAGGATCTATACACTCATGGAGAGATGTCAGAGGGAGTGGGCTGCCAGCTGAGCCAGCGCCCTGGGCGGTTGGGGGGGGGGGGGGGGGGGGTATGGTGCCTTGCTCAAGAGCACCTGGCAGTGCCCAGGAGGTGAAACAAAAGTGGCATCTCTCCAGCCACCAATCCACACTCAATGCTTTTTGGCCCATACGGGGACTTGTACCAGTGACCCTCTTGTTCCCAACCCAACTCCCTACATACTGAGCTACTGTCCCCCCAAAGATGCACTGCGGTACTTAATGCTGCTGCTGGCCACACCAGATACTGGGGGCCTTTGTTCAGGGACACTTTATTCCATTTGTGTTAGTCACATGTCTGTGAAAATTGTTCAGTTTATGTCTTAGTTGTTAAATCTTTTAATGGTCATGCACATATTTGCATCAGTTAAGTTTGCTTAAAATGTAAAAGCAGTTGAAAGTGACAGGGCGTTTCTTTTTTTGCTTAGTCTATAAAGAAGTAAAGTGTGTGTGTTAGCTTGTTTATCACCCTCAGAGTTAGAAGGGTGTTCTGTTTTCCCTCTTTGTTGGCAACTGGAGCAATCTGACATCCATGCGTTCAAAGATGCCTTCTAACTTGGCTGCTAACCAGCCTTGCATTCACAGCTCATTTTCCAGGATCCGAATGCTGCAGCGCTCCTAGCTGGAGGATTACACTCTATTGGCTTAAAGCCTTGAAGTTGTTTTCATATTTTTGGGGGAAAGGAAACACCCATCAGTCTAGCAGGAATCATGTATTCTGGCCTGCCCGCCTTTACGACTCAATATATATATTGATTTAAAAAAAAATGATTTTCATGAATATGAAGAGGATCCATCTGGCTCAGATGTCAGGGATGCTTAGCATGCTGCTGCGCTCCTCAGCTCGGGAGCACCACCTTCATACAGTCCTCATGTTGTCCTCAGTTAGACACAGTAGCTACACGGGGTAATTCAATGCTGTGTAAAACATTTTAGCAGCAAAATGTAAATGTAAGCCTTCCTTGTCACCTGTTGAAAACCCCAAGAGCTGATTGATACATGAGATGATGCAACCGGTGTTTTTAATACATCAAATTGTAATATTGCAATTTTCACAGGTATAATTTATAACTACTTATGTGTAGATAAAACTACCCAACAGTTTGTCAAATAATACTATCATCTTCAAGTCCACCAAATGCATTAATCCTTATAATACAATGATATTTTATATTAATAGTATGACAGTCAAAGGGACCAATTTTATACATTGATTCATTCACTTTTGATACTAGAAGTTAGAGCTTCAAAGGTTTTTCGATTAATTGGCAACTATTTTGATATTTGATTAATCAATTTGAGCCATTTTTGTTAAGGGGGAAAAAAGTAAAATGTCTCAGATTTAAGTTGCTTAAATGTGAATATTTTGTTTATTCGCCACTCTAAGACAGTAATATCTTTGAGTTGTGGGTTCAAAGGAGACATTTAAAGACGCTACATTGGTCTTTAGGAAACACTGATGGACATTATTCACCATTCATCTAACATTTTAGAACGACCAACTAATTGATTAATCAAAAAGATAATAGACAGAGTGATCGACAATGAAATATCGTTAGTTGCTGCCCTGTTAAAGGAAGTTTTGCCCAAAACTAGTCAAGTATTTCACACAAGTTCAAGTGGATGCAGTAATTTTACTTGGAAAAACAAAAACAAAAAAACACTTAGAAGTACTTTACTACTCACTACACAAACACTCACCAGCCATCAACAACACCATCCCCGCTTTCAGGAGCGACGCGCTCTCCAGAGCCATGGCCAACTCCAAGACGTTTTGCGCACTCTGCTCACACCCTGGATATCACGGATCTCATCCTCCCTCAAGTAGTTTAACCGCAAAGACACTGATTCGGGATCCACACCGGTACAGATATACGAACCGCAGCTCGTGGTGCTCGGTCAACAAGAAGGCGCCAACTGCGCGTAAAAAGCCCCTTGCCCTTTCAGAGTGGCCGCCTCCTTCCCTCGCCAAAGCCCTAATCATAGAAGCTCCGCGTGTCATCTGATCCTTCTGTCCAGCGTGCTGCTGCTCACAGGGGACAAAACAAAGTCAGACGCCAAAATTAGTCCCAGACATGATGAACCCGGGAAACCATCTAATTTACAGTCATATTGCACAAATATCAAAGCATATGGGATACATTTAAATTAGTGTGCGCTGTTAAACGACCCCATAAATTCAAACCACATGTCCTGTGTGGAATATTATAGGAATAGCCTATTATAGCCCAGCCAGAGTCTGCAAATTGTAACAAGGTCATTATAAACTCAAACACTCCCTGTCCCTGAAGGAATGCTACGTTATTTGGGCATTTACTTTGCATCTTGAACAGGTGCTTCATGAACTACTTTTGTTCTTAAACATGCCTTTTAATACACAATTATAACAAAATTGTATAATAAATTGAAAGAACTGCTGCAAGATAAACACATCATGAGAGTCGTACGTGCTGACGTTTACGGTAAGCGTTTGTCTCATTTCCGGCGCTCCAATCTCACAGAAGCTATTTTTCTTCTCCAGCAAAAACGTACTGAATTCTGCTTTATTGTTAAAATCTGGTGGCTAAGTGCCTGGAATTGGAGATAGGTGTTGTGCGTTAAACTACACTTGCTTCGCTTAGAGCCCGCATCAACAGGTCACAGGCATGAGCATTTGTTTAATTCACGGACGCTGCTTCGCCGCTCCAGCAAAAACTTACTCAACTCTGCTTTACTGCTTAAATCTGGTGGTTAAGTGGCTGATTGTGCTCAAACACTAGTTTTACTCAAGCACTTTAGTTTCATTATCTTACAACAACTCTCTCGCTGATCTCACTATAGTTAGAACACTGTTTAGTTACTCCAGCTTAGCCATTAGCAATGGCTAATTCCTGTCCCTCTCCTTCTGTGTCCAATGTTTAGCTGTTCCTCTGCCTCCTTTTAGTGATGACGGTAGATGTTGTAAATGTAGTATATTTGCTGCTCTGGAGGTGAGGCTTAGTGAGTTTGAGGCACGGCTCCATGGAATCAAAATCAAATGCTTTCGTAGCTAGTCAGCGCCCCGTAGCTGGTGCGGGCAACATACTGCAGCTTCACCTAGACCGGCGGGGGAGGGTGTATAGCCGCAGACACTGCATCCCTCTCCTCTCCGCTTCTCTTCCTAGTTGTGAGATTCATCTACCATATAATCAATGATATAATAACAGTTCAGTACAGCCCAACCAGGCTCCTCTCTTTACCCTGTCTCTCTTAATTATGCTGTTTTAGTTTTAGACTGCCGGACTTCCTTTGACAAGATGAGCTCCTCTCTCCTTTTATCTTTCCATCTGTGTGCATCCATGTCCCAGAAATGCTTGTTACTAACCTAGCTTTGGGGAGTCATTCCCCGGAGTCCTTATGTTCTTTTTTACCCAGCATGTTTCTTCGGATCAGGGAGGTTCCAAAACCATGGTTGCAGCTGTCGCTGTGGTCCTGTTACACGTCCTGCAATGCCCTGTTACATCATGCTACGCTCTGTGGTGCCCTGCTACGTCCTGCTATGTCCTGCTGTGTCTTTTAATGCCCTGCAGTTTCCTGCTATGCAGTGAACTACTACAACCACTTTTTCTAGTCACTTTTCCATTATCTTTATCTGTAACTGATGTTGCTACTATTCATTTCAACCCCAACCGGCCCCGTCAGACACGCCTAGCAAGAGCCTGGGTCTGTCCCAGGTTTCTTCCTAAAAAGGGAGTTTTTCCTCACCCCTGTCACACTGTTGCTTGGTCTGGAGGGAACCACTAGAACTGATGGGTTCTTGTAAATTTTGCAGTGTGGTCTAGACCTACTCTATCTGTAAAGTGTCTCGAGATAAGTCGTGTTATGAATTGATACTATAAATAAATTGAATTGAATTGAACTACGTTTTTTATTAAATGCCCATGAGTCACGTTTTCCCCATTACTTATTTATAATTTGTAATGGATTACTTTGAGCTGCGTGCCATCGTTCAGCAGACCCTCCAATCACAGGGACCCATTACAGCACCGAGAGACAGAATTCCCATTTCCACGTCAACCTCATATCAGAGCAAATCTTCTGCAGCTCAGTAATGTCCCTAATTGAATGTATTATCTGCAGATTTTTGTACAGAAGGAAAGTGACATTCATTAGTATTTTAAAGGCTGCTCTGCGTTGTGCTGCCACCCTGTGTGTGTGTGTGTGTGCGTGTGTATGTGTGTGTGAGTGTGCATGTGTGCATGTGTGCGAGTGTGACTAGTCCCATAGCACAAATGCTTTTATGTAGCCTATCTCCATAACACGATATACTATAGACTGTTCATGTATCAGTGAGTATTATCTTGATTCTGGGGTAAGAAACATTTTTAATAAAAAAAAAAGAAGGTTTTAAAGACAAACCCTGTTCTGAGCTTTTTTTGATACTACACATGCTGCACATTTTATCACTGATTGACATACTTGCAAATGGCATTTTTTTGAAAAACTTAAATTCAGTTTAGGGACTGCACACAAATCATTGAATTGTATGTCAGAATCAGAATCAGAAATACTTTATTGATCCCCGAAAGGAAACTCTGTGTTGCAGTTGCACAAATAGTGTGTATGTAGTGTATGTATATTTATTCATAATAAAGGCAATGGGCCATCCTTTGTGTTGCTACATCTTACTATGGGAACCCTTCCCATGAGTGAGAGAAACATTGCAACTCCTCTCAACATCTGAAAATAAAAAAGGCTGCAGCCACCAACTGCCGTATTTATTTTTGTGTGTTAAGGGACTCCGTGCTGTGGAGCACAGAGTCCCTTAACACAGTTTGTTTTATAGTCAAACAATGTTGATAACTAGGCTTTGGGGCGAGCGTGTGGCCAGTTGGATGAATTTCCATTCATGAGCACAATATTTGTAAAATAAATAAATAAAATAAAACACATCCCAAATCTTATTTCATGTCCCCCAACAGTTTAATGTTTCATGCAAGCTGCAGAGAAAAAGGGCACAAAATCGAGCAATTCTCCAGAAAGTCCCCTAGAGAGCAGCAGAGGACACTGAATGAATCCTCTCTTTAGCACAGTGGGGATTTATGAAGGGTCATTTAGAGCCTTGCTGCTGGAGTCGTTTGGTAATAGAGCCAGTTTATGACTTAGTTTTCACTTTACATGGACCACAAATCAATACCTTTCTGTCCTCGCGGATTCGCCAGACAGTGTCACACTTCCACACCAGCCCACAGATGAAGCTGGGAGAGCGGAATAGGGGACACTGGCTTGTAAAATGAGCGGCCCTGAACATAGTATACTGCGGAGCCATTCCCGTTCACTGCAGACCCTTTGGACCAGCATCATCAAAGTTTATAGACTGGGCCTTCTAGTGGTGGATATTTGCAGAGGTTGATGTTTCTGGCCCCACAGGAGACTTTCTGTAAGTCTATATTTAATATAATAAAATACCAAAACAAACTTTTAGTAGCTATTGTAACACCGTCCCCTGGAAAATGCTATATACACCTTTTCCTCTAAATACAGGAACGTACGTATCTCCTATGAATATATTGCTCTATACTGGTAACCAGTGGGCTAGATAGCAACTAATTAATCATGACTTTGACTTATGATCATTATAGTATGATAAAAAGCCAACACAGAAGACCCACAGGTAGCAAAAACAGAGAATGCTCCTGACAGGTGTCTTGAAAGTGGCGATGATGCCAAATGGCCAATCAGGAGAGGTGATAAGGAAAGTGGGCGGATTTCCAAAAACTCTCCTTTTGGATAGCTGATTTAATAGGCTGAAGGAGGTGTCAATCATTAAGGGGGCGTGTCCAGTCCCCCCATCCCATCGCGCACACACACACTCCAGCCCCCTCACCCCCCCAGCCACCGGTTCTACGGCAGCGTGAGGAGTATGGCTCTGAGTATCCGTGGTGGAAACCGACCTAAACACTGGTCTGGGAACTGATAAACAAACGTAACAAATAACGCGGTGCGTAAAAGCTCTCCACGGCGCGGGTTCTGGGTGCGCACGGACACTGTGCCCAGCAGTCCAAGAATCCAAGAAGACTACGACGTGTCTCTTTGGTTGTTTATTTCTGTGATTGTGTGGAAATAAACGAGGATATCTTAATTGGACATGTGAGTTACGGGAGTTAACAAGACAAGCCAGCCTTTTCGAAGATGAAGTTCCACGCTTGCGTTCTCGTCACTTTGCTGGTGATCGGATCGAGTGCAGCACAGTCAGGTGAGTGCTTGGATGCGCGTCTCAGTACCTGGGTCTCCCAGGTCAGACTGGAAAAGCAAAGCAGGGATCAAGTTAGGGTCCAAACAACCTGAACCCCGTCGTTTCTGGCACGAAGCTACAAATGGCCTAAATTTACTGATCAATTCACGGCATGTGTTTGTTGAATTATAATGAATGGCCATCGCTGTTTAACACCGTTTTGATGTTGGCGCTACACCACTGACACAAACTTAACCCAACTTCATATCCGACCACTCTGACGCGGATTTGAATCATCCCAACGAGACTCGCACCTGCAGTAAACTGTGACATTACGCAGCCTGTAGGAGCGTGTTGGGCTCTGCGTAAAAATCTTTCCAAACTACCTACACATTGGCTATTTGCTTTTTTGACCTTTTTTTATCCGAAGCTTATCGGATAAAAAAAAAACGACACACTTTTGAGCGTAAAATATGTGATACCACTTTGCACGTGCCTCCTCTGATACATATACTGGTGAATAAAACTCTTACATCAAATATCTTTTCAGGTTCACTGAAGAGAGCGAATCTCAGATGTTAGCAGATGAGCCCCGTGTTGTGCCGTTTCATATTGTACCCTAAATATGAATTAATGCGCCATCGTTTTAATACAATTCCCCTAAGCGACCGTGGCTGTTTGCGCTGATTTATATGAACTGAGCTCGGTTGCAGTTTTTATCCTGCACTGTCTTTGAATAATTTAGATGTAGCAGATACACTGAAGGCTGTAGAAAAACATATAGCTTTCATCAAAAGGACGAAAATCACTTTAAAGATCCTGCAACAGGCCTACCCCTATGAAGGCTTGTAATTGTAATGCGTCCATGTCACGCATCAGTAGTCAATTTATAGTGAAGTTGATGTTATGTATGTATTGTTCCTTTTGGCACCCCTGTAGGATATTTGCAGATCGTTTGTCAGTGATATTTGAGAAACATTTTAGGTCTCCCCCGTGTCATAGTGTGTGCATGAGGCATAATTTCAACACTGTTTATCCAAGCAAATACATATGTGAGGCTTTTATGTTGAGAATTTGGGCTGTTGAACTTTTTCAATCAGCTTCTGTTCCTAGACTTAGTGATCTATAAGGACTTTAGTGTGCTCTATTCTGTTTGGTTTGGAGTTATATCTGCTCTGGAATCATGTCAGAATTTAAGATGCACTCAAGTAAATTGCAGAGTAATATTTTGTGTTTCTTGTTTGGCTGATAAGCACTACATGGTGCCAGAATCTGCCTTCTTAATCGATGTAATCAAGCTTTGGCAAGGAATGCCGAACTGGAAATAAAACAAACAAGCAGAAACCTGCTCAGGAAGTGGAAACATAGGGGAGTTCGTGGATTGATGTTCAGAGGTGAATTTGGCCATCGACCCAACCTCTCAGAGGCACAAATGGGATTCCGGGACGCTTTTCTTCATGCCTCCAAGGACAGCGAGTTTTGGCTCGATCTCTGGTGGTTTGGGGTTCTCAGGCGGAGCTGGAGAAACACACACACACACACACACACACACTCCCTTCGGTGGTGTAGATTTTGGATGCAGTTAAACAGGAGTGGATGGATGCACGGATGGATGGGTGTCAGGCGAGGATGAATTGGGAAGAAAAGTGGCACCCTCACTGGTTTATTTGTTCACTATGCATACACTCCCCTCCAAGATATTTGTGATGCAAATTCCACCCAAGAATCTGAGCTATGCCTCTTGGGAAGTTCATTGTGTGTGTGTGTGTGTGTGTGTGTGTGTGGTGTGTGTGTGTGTGTGTGTGTGTGTGTGTGTGTGTGTGTGTGTGTGTGTGTGTGTTGTGTGTGTGTGTGTGGTGTGTGTGTGTGTGTGTGTGTGTGTGTGTGGTGTGTGTGTGTGTGTATACTGAGTAGATATTAGTGTGCTATCTGTCCACTCTTTGGTCTCTCTTTCACTTAATCTCCCTCTCCTTATTGCAGGTTTAAAAAATTCATACCGCACACCATATATCAAGTAAGTCAACGCTGGAGATGTTCAGCCGTGTTTAACACGGTGATTGAATCTGTCTGCACGCTCCAGCTGCGAGACAAATGTCTGCACAATTGCTGCCAGTCAGCCGGTCTATGTACACTAAACTATGTATGGGTGTTTGCGTGATGTGCCAAAAATGGAGGTGTTCACACTGCGAGCAACATGATTGAAGACTTGTCTCACAGTCTGTTGGCAGTGCGGGAGAATCTCAGTGTTTCTGGCATGGCCTCCTGCTGACTCATATTCACATTTGTTTAAAATAAACAGGTTCAGAGCTCAGGATTGACCCAGCCGATGCGTTTAAGAGCTCATTAATTGATAAAATAAGATCTCCAGGAGGCTGATCGACACTGTGGAAAACACACACAAAAAAATTCTGATTGCTCTGAAGGAAGTGAACTGGCCATAGCTTTTTGGCTTTCAGTGGGACAGTGGGATTAGGGATGCAACCAATGATTATTCTCATTATCAATTAATCTGGCATTTCTTTTTCCCAATTAAGTGTTCTATAAATTGTGAAAATAGCAAAAAATGGCCGTGATTTCTCACAGCCTAAAATTATGCATTCAAATATATTGTTTATGCAACTAGCAGTCTAAAACTCAAAGATATTCTAGTTTGCTATTCTAGAGAAACATCAAATTCTCACATTTGAGAAGCTGAGACCAGAGGATGTTGGCATTTTTACTTGAAAAACAATTTGGTTGCTGAAAATGGCAACCAGAGGTAACGACGTCCTGAATTCAATTCTGTCTCCCATCATCTGAGGAGATGCGGTTTTAAAGCTCATTTAAAAAAAACTTTCTTTTTTGTAGTGGTGAAGGACTCCTCTTTGATTTAATCCAGCTTTCTTTTGTACAGCGTTCCAGTTGTGTATAAGTCAGCTGATTTACCTCTTTAGGGTCAAGGTACTGTCAAGGAACTCGGCGAAGTGCCACGCCATCCTGCTCTGCTTTCTGAGAAAATGAAAGCTCAGATGGGGTGATCTGGAATCTTACCCCTTATGAGGTCATAAGGGGCAAAGTTACCTCCCCTTGTTCACCACTAAGGTCTATATAAAAGAGACTTCAGACACAGTATTAGGGGACCACTAAGGTCTATATAAAAGAGACTTCAGACACAGTATTAGGGGACCACTAAGGTCTATATAAAAGAGACTTCAGACACAGTATTAGGGGACCACTAAGGTCTATATAAAAGAGACTTCAGACACAGTATTAGGGGACCACTAAGGTCTATATAAAAGAGACTTCAGACACAGTATTAGGGGACCACTAAGGTCTATATAAAAGAGACTTCAGACACAGTATTAGGGGACCACTAAGGTCTATATAAAAGAGACTTCAGACACAGTATTAGGGGACCACTAAGGTCTATATAAAGAGACTTCAGATACAGTATTAGGGGACCACTAAGGTCTATATAAAAGAGACTTCAGATACAGTATTAGGGGACCACTAAGGTCTATATACAGTAAAAGAGACTTCAGATACAGTATTAGGGGACCACTAAGGTCTATATAAAGAGACTTCAGACACAGTATTAGGGGACCACTAAGGTCTATATAAAAGAGACTTCAGATACAGTATTAGGGGACCACTAAGGTCTATATAAAAGAGACTTCAGATACAGTATTAGGGGACCACTAAGGTCTATATAAAAGAGACTTCAGATACAGTATTAGGGACCACTAAGGTCTATATAAAAGAGACTTCAGATACAGTATTAGGGGACCACTAAGGTTTATATAAAAGAGACTTCAGATACAGTATTAGGGGACCACTAAGGTCTATATAAAAGAGACTTCAGATACAGTATTAGGGGACCACTAAGGTCTATATAAAAGAGACTTCAGATACAGTATAAGGGGACTACTAAGGTCTATATAAAAGCATCCAAAGAGCACCATGTCATGGGACCTTTAAATGAAGCTCACCCCAGCGGTTTCACCATCATGTATCAAGCTGTCTGTTTTTCCTGCTCGCACAAACAAATGGCTCAAACATTTTAATCGCCCTTGCTCTCCGGTGTGTATGACAAATGCGGTATTCACACGTGCGTGTGTGTGTGGCGTGTGTGTGTGTTTTTGGGTGACATTTAAAGACGTGCTCACTTGTGAAATGGCCGGGGGGGAGGAGGTAGGCATCGGGAAGGGAACCTTCTGAATGCCATGTATCAAATTGCTGGGCGTCTGTCAGCTGGCACACACAGCCACGGAGCTGGCCGAGGCTTTTGTAGAAGACTGGCGGAAATGAGAATTTATTACAAGCTAATTAAGCTTTTTTTTTTTTTTTTTTTTTTTTTTTGATAGCATCAGTCTAGACCGCAAGCCCTTTATTTGACAGCATGCGAGATGAGGGAGGTGAAGGAATTCAATCTTGCTCGAAATTAGTCAACATTGCTATCATAACTTGATATCTCCCAGGCTTAACCAGTGCCAGGCAGAGGCTGGGTGTTGGTCGAATGCACTGATCGCGCGATTGTCGGTGTCTTCCGGTGAAAGACACGGAGCGACGAAGAGTGGGAATAAAATATTTCTGAATGCACAAAAGAATAATAATTGCAGTTCAGTGAGGCTGACATTGAAGTGTGGGCTGTTATTTGCTTCCACTTTCACAACTGGACAGTCTCAGCGGGCCGCAGGGGAGACCTTACAAATGACTATGGAACGCGTGGGGGGGTGATGGAACGCTCTTCGGAGGCCTAAGACCGCGGCGCTAACTCTCATGGTACTCTCTGTCTGAATCAGCGTTCAGATTATTATCTGCACGGGCCAAACAAAGACAACGCTGTCTCTTACTTTTCTCTTCCCAGGCATTCCGAAGCGATTCCGGCGACATCACAAGCCTGTTTGCTGACATTTTCTTTGCCCGCCGGCTGTACAGAGGGTCTTTTGTTCCTCCGAGTTTGCGAACCACCCAAATATTTACATGCGGAATCACAACTGCACAGCATGGGAAGGAAAACATCCAAGACTTGGGTGCAAAATAGCAGCTTTATTGGCCCCTACAATCGTCCCCGACGCTTCTTAGTCCCTCTCCGTCTCTGGCGTCGTGTTTGTGTGCTTGGCAGGACAGACTTTTGAACCTCCGTTCCTCTGCTGCCTAATGATGAGCAGGGTTGGCTTTGGTTGGGCTAAGGTGTCCGGTGCCAACTCCCAGTGTGAGTTGGATTTGCTGGTTGGACGCTGGAAGCCTGGCGCAGATGCCCCCTTTTCAGGAGGACTGAGATCTCACTCCCACAGAAAACCCAGTTCACCCATGCGCAGGGATTCACTGTTAACACCCTCAAATCTACATGTGTTCTTTTAATTTCTAATCGCATGCTGATTCAGCTTTTTTACTTTAGCCTCACACACACACACACACCACAACACACACACACACACATGCATGCAAGTGCATGGGTGAAAGGCAGTAGAAGCTTAGACGTAGAAGCCTAAGTTTGAGGCAGCTTTATGCTTTGTCATTGTTAGCTTTAAGAACAAGTCTTGAATCTGCTTTTAGTGGTTTGTGTTGTTCTTAACTCTCCTTCACACTCACACACACACACACACACACAACACACACACACACTGTGTAAGCAAGGCATGGCCCAAGAAAAGAAAAGGACAGGAAAGACAGAGGAATCTATTTTTTTTTCATCCCTCTTCTGTTTCTTTTTCAACCACTGGAGGGTTTCTTCGGCCCGCCACTTGTAATTCCACTCAGAGACAAATGCCTCCATCCTGCGTCTGAGGGGCTTCCTACACACACACATACACACACACACACACAAATACACAAACACACTCACTGTTCTTGCCTAGCAGTGCCGGCCTGCTCACACCACTTCAGAGTATCTCTTCTTTTATTAGACTTCTATTTCATTAGCTTTCTCACACAATTGTCATTTATTTTCCTTTCCTCTTTCTATTTCCTTATTTCTTCTTCTTATCCTCACACACACCTTTTCTGCCTCCTGTTCTCATCCATTAACATCTCCAATGTGCTTTTTTCCCTGCTCTCCCTCGTCTTTCACTGCCTCTGCTTTTCTTCTCTTTTAACAGCTTTTTTAGTTTCTTGCCTCTCTCTCCTCTTTCTCTCACACGCAAATCTGCTCTCACACACACACACACACACACAGACACACTCCTCCCTCTGTCTTTCATTAGCAGTGTTGTGTGAGTCACTGAACATGCAGGGAGAATGAAAAACGGCTCATTTTTCTACCTTTTAATTACAACACCCAATTTGTTACATGGACAACAAGACATGCTGTCGGCGGCTCCTTCGTACACCACTCCAACTGTCATTTACATGCTACACGCATGTACTGTCTGTTTTTCTGTGTGTGCTAAGCTTGTGAGCTTTAAATGCAGCATTACATTATATGCTGATTAGATGCTGACTTTTGTTTACTGTTGATAGAGTCAAGGTTAGTTTGATATATCCACTTGGGTCAATTTAGCTTCAAAGCATCATCCACGTCTCAGTAATTATTTGCTTGTTTCCTTTGGCGCTTCATTTAAAAAAATGGATGATTTGTTTTACCTCAAAAGTGAGATTTGTTGCACATCCAAAGCTAAATACTAATTGAACTTTAATTAATTGACTAGAGTTGGCAATTCCAAATCAAAGATTTTTAAAGTTGCACCTAATTAATCTGGAAATGTACATTAGTGCAGCTTTAAGGGTGTTTTTATGCTATGCAGTAGGACTAGTTTTAGGTTCAGGTTGGGGCAAGGGGTTATGGTTTTAAGTCAAGGCTTGATCCACCTTGTAAGAAACAAATATCAGAGTGCATACGCATCTATTTGTGTATCTGTGCTTGCAGTGGCTTTGAATTCAAATTTGTAGTGCTGTTCTCAGGCACAAGGCCAAGACAGGAAGTGGGACAGTGTTCAGCTTCCTTTTGATTGGCAGCACTTCCTTGGTGAAGCAGGATCAAGTGCCATCGACTCCATCTTTCACCACCAGTCTGGCCTTTTTTCTTTTTTACTTAACTCCGTTCACTTGCTTCCATTGCTTTTTGTTCTGGCTCTCAGCGCAGCACAATAGAGTCCATTAGAATAACAATAGAATTTTTTTTTCACCGTAACCTTGACAAAGTCGGGCATTTTAATGAAAGCCTGTGAAAGGAGAAATGATCACTGGTCTCTAATCCCTCATCTGTGAGCGCGTCGATCCGGCAATTCAACCCGACCTGTAGATTTGTGTCTCTACCACTGTTCTCTCTCTCTCTCTCTCTCTCTCTCATGTGATGTCATTGCACACGCTCACTCACTACACACACACACACACACACACACACACACACCTCTACACACACACAAACACAAACCTGTCTGTCTCCCAGTTGTGTTTTTTTACGGTAGTTAAAAAACTATTTTGGACGTTTTTCATTAGTTGGCTTCCTCTCTGTGTATGTGTTTCTGTGTGTGTGCACACAGTATGTGTGTGTAGTCAAGCCCGCCTGGTGTATTGTGTTTCAGCTAATCCCTGTTAAGATATTCACGGCAGCTAATCTGTTTAATTACACTACAAATTAAGGATATTTACTGTTCCAAGACTTTTATGCGACACACGCCTTAATCAGGGCCCTAATCTGTCTGGCACTGTGGAGTGTGTATACTCTTTGGTGTGTGTTGTGTGTGTTGTGTGTGTGTGTGTGTGTGTGTGTGTGTGTGTGTGTGTGTGTGTGTGTGTGTGTGTGTGTGTGTGTGTGTGTGTGTGTGTGTGTGTGTGTGTGTGTGTGTGTGTGTTGTGTGTGTGATTGATACTCTGTATGCTTAGGCATGTGCGTCTTTGTGTCTATCAGGCTATTTCTGCCAGAGTCTGCCTGATTTTATTCTTTTCTGAATATTTGCCCACATTAAAAAAATGCACTGTATATACAGTATATAAAAGAAAACAAGAGATTACAGTATTTTTCCAATTGTCGTCATGGCAGAGAAAGGCGAGGTTTGTAAGGATTAAGAAAACATTTTAAAAGACGCAACAAGATCTACAAGATTAAAACTGTGTGAACCATGGAAACATGCTGTGTTCTTTGTCAGTGCCATGATAACGAAAGCAGAATGTAGCCATGTGTTTGCACATACAGAACAGCCTGTATATGAATGGGTGTCTGAATTATATACAATGCCTGTAGTATCTCTACATTTCTCAGACCCAATAGATCAAATTTGTAACGGCTTATATAACAAAATGCCATTCTTTGTAACCATTGTGCTCTTTTTAATTGTGGTAATATTCCAAAAATGTAACTCAGCTGTTAAAAAAAACATTTTTTTTAGAACTTACTGATGAAACAGACTTCATTTTGATGCGAGTGAATTAAGGAAGCTCTTATAATGCGTTCAAACCAATTGCAAGCCAATTTTATTGTGGGGTGAAATTACATACAAAGTGAGTCAGTTCAAAGATTTGAATATACATCAATTGGTATTTTTGTGGAACATCAAAGTGGTTCACTTTTGGTTAAAACCATGAGTCTGAATTTGAACATTTTATAGCATATTCTTGTGGAAAGCAGCACCTGAAAAAGACTAGTTCTGAGGAGCTAGTTCTCATTACATGTTTGCATGTGTTTATGTACAGTATTTGCATATCCATCTGTACTGGGTGATTTAGAGGTTGTGTGTGGGTCTGTGTGTTCAGACGCGGCACGTTGTCCTTTTTTATAACGGCCCCTCCTGCGATGGTGACCTGTAATAAATGAGTGGGCGCGAGAAAGTGGCAGCCGTGACAGCTGACTGGGGAGGAAGGGAATCGAGAGAGTGAGGGAGGGAAAAGGTGGAGGTGTGTGTCGAGGAGAGTGTGTGTTAGAGACAAAGCGAGACAAAGCGGAGGTAAGAGAGATGGAAAGTCTCTTAGGAGAGATAAGGGGGCAGCATGAGGGGATGAGAGGAAGACAATGGGAAGAGGGAGGAGGGCGATTGTGGGGGATTGTAGGTCGGTCGGCGTGGAACAATACCTCGACCAGAGGTGGAGACTCTTTCTCTGGTGCCACTTGTTCTTCTTATTCTAATTACCCTCCCCCCCGTTTTCGCCTCTCTGAAGTCACCTTGCAGCCAAGCAGAGATATGGCCGCTCATTCGGCTGGTTTTAAAGGTACATAAAACTCGTGGAAGCGAAAACCTTGGTCAGGCCTTGCTATAAGTGTGTGTGTGTGTGTGTGTGTGTGTGTGTGTGTGTGTGTGTGTGTGTGTGTGTGTGTGTGTGTGTGTGTGTGTGTGTGTGTGTGTGTGTGTGTGTGTGTGTGTGTGTGTGTGTGGTGTGTGTGTGGGTGTGTGTGTGTGTGTGTGTGTGTGTGTGTTGTGTGTGTGTGTGTGAGTCACCTTCAGCACCAAGAAAGATTAGAGAGTGCTGCAAAGAGTGCACTTTTAAGAATCTTTTGTGCATTTCTATGGGTCTGTGCATCGGTTCATTAATATCCCGCTGCAGCTGAGAGGCAAACAAAAAACACTCTCAGGCTCACACACCACACACACACACACACACACACACACCACACACACCACACACACCCTCACCTGAGTTCTCCCCTGCGTCGTACCTTAACCAGTTGCTCCGTGGCAAAATCGCTTTCGGCAAGGGGAAAGTGCTCTGATGATGGGTCATTTACAAGATGGGAGACAGAAAAGCGACGTGTTCTAATTTCAGCTGAGAAAGGACTAGTTGTGTGTGTGTGTGTGTGTGTGTGTGTGTGTGTGTGTGTGTGTGTGTGTGTGTGTGTGTGTGTGTGTGTGTGTGTGTCCAGCAGAGGTTAAGGTGGGGCGTGAGAGAGACAGTGTGTTGTCTCTGAGGAGCACAGCTATCACTGCCGCTAAACGCTCCAATTAATCAGCCCGGGCCACACAGGCACTCACTGTGTACGGTATGTGTGTGTGTGTGTGTGATCTGTGGTTGTGTGTTTGTCAGGTAAATGTTGTGTGATTGCGAAGCGTGTCAAGATCTATATTTGCATCAGTGGGATGCACCATCGTCATACACACACACACAGACTTGTTTTGTCTTGTCTCTATGGATAAAGCTGATGGGGTCGTGTGCTGGTTGTACCTGAAGACAAGAAAAAAAACAAAACATGGAGAATATCTAATAGTGGATGTGGGTTTGTTTATTTTCAACCATGTGTTATTTTAATTAACTCATACACAGCTCATTTGCATGGGCACATACAGTATATTGGTTTTGAGGGTAAGGCCAACTGGATTATGCATCTACAAACTGTTCAAAACTGTCTGATTTTTATAATTTCTACTGTCCAATAAAGGCAAAACATTTGTTGAAGAAAACAGAAAAAGGTTTTCTACTTGGTGCATGTAGGTTTTCAATACTCAATGCCACAGACGCATTTTAGTCAGTACCAAACATTTTTGTGGCTAAACAGTGATTTTTAGGCAAGCCAAACCCCACAACAAGCTCATGTTCAGGTTCATACTTATATATTAATAATAATGGGTTTATATGTTAAGTTGCTTTTAAGTTACTTTTGTACAATATTAGACCTTTAAGGTTAGGAAAAGACAGTGGTCGGCTTACAAAGCACTATTAAAAAAAAAATAGAAGAAATTTTGGTTAGGTTTATGAGCATAAGCTATTTGGTCTGGGTTAAAAGAACATCTTAGTTAAGGTTATGGGACAGCAGACCATAAACAAAAAGCGGTCCCCTTTCCCAAAGTCCCGAGATGTTTGGTTGACCGATCTGTCAATCATTATGTCCTCCCTCTGTGGACGTTTTGGCTCTGTAACAAGATCACGCTATATCCTTCAGAAATGTTATTTGGCAAAAGAAATGTACAGTATACATGAATGTATTTTGTAGCTGACAGGGTTGTTAATTTAATGGCTGCAACTAATCAAATGTAATTAGTCATAACCAGATTCTGTAGCTAATAGACTCCCCAGAGCTTCAGTTGAAGTCTGACTCAAACTGCGAGATTCATCTTTCAATTAAAAATCAAACATATACAATTTACAATGGAATAAATATCGCGTGAAGCTGGAATCAGTGTGCATTTTTGCTTTAGAAAATGACTCAAACAAACGCATCAATCATTACAGCACATTAATACCTGGAATGTAATTTTTCAAGCTATGGCATAACAAGAGAGACTATAATACAAAGAAGCAATCATGGCTGACTTGATACTTGAAATGTCTGAGTCTTGCTACATCCCAGGTTCATTCCAAGTCCTTGAATTCCAGAGCGGCTGCACGTCTTCATGTTGTTTCCTGAAGATAAGCGGTGAGAGAAAATCCTGAGAGAAGAGACAGAGCGAGTATGAAAGACAGACAGAGAGACATTTAGAAAGCCGGGGATAAATACAGGGAGGGACAGATAGAGTTGAAACGCACGTGGTTTCATCGTCCGGTGCTCCAGCTTCATACACCGTCACGCTGCTGCCCTCTGCGAACCCGTGTTCCGCTTGAAAATGAAATTCCTCAAAAGGCTTTCACTGCCTTGAAATCGTGTTTCAACCACAGGGCACTGGGGCACACAAACAGATTCACTCACAAAACTCCTTGATGTGGTCTGTCGTTGCTTTCTGTGCCAGATTATACACTGCTTTTAGAGGGTATTTTCAGTTTAGGAAACACCCTTAATCCATTTAAGCAAAAAAAATTAATAATAAAGATCCTGCTCATCATTCAGTATTTGTAAAGCGGAGAGAGGTGCGTGTCAATTGTTAATTTAATCTTTCTGGGGACATCATTGTTGCTCAATCACAGGAGCACTTTCAGTGATAGACTCATTCACCCAAAATGCACCACGGACACTTAAAGAGGTTGAAACTGGACAATATTACCTGTATTATCTGTTTTGTGCAATAACACTGGCCTGACGTGTGCAATTCTCAACTACTGCAATTATTATTATTATTATTATTATTATTATTTTACATTTCACCATTGCAATTCCTAAATTATGTTAATTATGTAAATAATGTATAATAACATTCCTTTATGTAAATACCGTACATAGCCACACTCCTTATATTTCTTTATTTCTTTATTTGTATTTCTACTCTGATATTTATAATATTTGTGCAACTGCTACACAGAGTTTCCCTTCGGGGATCAATAAAGTATTTCTGATTCTGATTCGGATTCACACTCAAACCTGACACACTTGAGCTAAAGTTGGAGAAATAATTCAATTTTTTTCAATTCAATTTCATTTCATAACAAGAGTTATCTCGAGACACTTTACAGATAGAGTAGGTCTAGACCACATCATTTACTAGTAGTGCGAGTAGGAATAATGCATCTCCTCTTTTTGTTTGCTGATTTTTTATGTACTGTATGTACTGATCACTCAGAGGATGGAGAAACTAAAGATTATAATGTTTCACTTATATAATTGGACTCATTTTGGACCTGTTACTTGCCATCAGGGTTCCCAGAGCGCCAACACAGTCGAGCAATCTCTATCACAGCTACTTCACTCGAACTTAATGTCACGGTTTGACTGTGCTAGCAAGCAGAGCGTCGGTGCAGAAACATTCTTTTTTTCATTTTAAGTGAAGATGGGACAGCGTGAGAGAGTTGCTGTAGTGCCAGACAGAGAACATATATATATATATATATATATAATATATATATATATATATATATACAGATACATACACATACAAACCATTACATTAAGCAGCAGAGAACTTGACATTGACATTAAATAAGGGAAGGGTAAAAGATATGCAGTTTGTCCTAAATGGGAACATATTAGATACACGGACACTCACACAGGCGGTCATCTTTCATTTCCCTGCATACAGGGAGTTTTTCATTTCCTTTCTGGGACGTTATATCTACCTTCAGGGCGTTTGGCATATGGAGGTACAGTATGCACGTGCAGACACTGGCAAAGAAAGCAGAGAAGCAAGAAAAGGGAGGAAAGCAGAGATAAAAGACAAAGAGAGCTCGACAACAAGAAAGCAGGCGCGGTGTGTGTTTTACAAGAGAAAGGCAAGCAAGCTGAAGAAGTAAAAAAAAAAAAAAAAAAAAAGTCATAGGTGAGAGGAAGGGAAACAGTTGCAGCCCCGTGGGCTACCCAGACAAAATGAGGAAGAAGTGTGGCTATTTGCCTTCTTCTCCCACCATCTGCCCCTCTGATTCTCTCATTTACTTAATTAGAGCACAGCATCTCAAGGCCGCTGCTACCAAATGTGTGTGTGTGTGTGTGTGTGTGTGTGACTACTGCTTATTAGCATGTGTGCACATACCTCAGGCATGCGTTAACGTGGTGCAGTGTGTGCATGCGTGCGCATCTGCAGGTGTGTACATGCACCAGGCAGGCTTGTATGTTGTGTGTGTGTGTGTGTGTGTGCGCGTGGTGTGTTCTGAGGGCTGACCCAAGGCAGGGCTCGTTCAAAACAGAAGGAGCAGGTCACTGTAGCACCCTCGTCCTCACACAAAATCTGGTAATGCAGGGAAGGAAAATGAGCGGTGACCTGTATTTTGGCTCAAATACAAGCTATTAGAAATTCTCCTCTTAAATCTGACTGCTGTGATCGACTTTAAGCTCTACTAAGCTTTTCTTATTAATTATCCTGAGCTGCTATAATCTCCACTGATTTAAAGTAATAGTTGACTTTTTGTTCCTGGACATGGTTATATTAACTCTATGCTATCGTGTATATGCCATGTGTGCTACTCTTCTTTACGTTGCTGATAACAGGCAACATTTTTAATAAAACCTAACCCATGGTCCCTTTCATCTGTGACACTTGCATTTACTAACTTCTATTTTTAGTCACTGTTCCATTATCTTTTACTGTAACTGTTATTGCTACTATTCATTTCACCCCTAACCGGCCCCGTCAGACACCGCCTACCAAGAGCCTGGGTCTGTCCCAGGTTTTTCCCTAAAAGGAGTTTTTCCTTACCACTGTCGCACTGTTGCTTGCTATGGAGGGAACTACTAGAGCTGTTGGGTCCTTGTAATTATAGAGTGTGGTCTAGACCTACTCTATCTGTAAAGTGTCTCAAGATAACTCTTGTTATGAATTGATACTATAAATAAAATTGAATTGAATTGACAACTGACAAATTCCAGAATGCAATTCTGGAATTCCTGTACAAAATTCACTTAAAAGAAACAATGTTGACATCATAGTTCCACTCGCACCGCCAGCCAATAGCAACACAACATAAGTGGTCACTGGTTTTTGGTCTTCTACCTGACCCACTTCAGTCATCATGTCCGTTTTTAGTACTGAGTTCTGTATGTGTGACAGGTATGAGTTGCAGGTAGAAGCAAACTGAAAATGCCAATTACAAACATATACATTGATATTTGCCCAGAATTGAAAGAAATATTTGGCTTAATTGTCATTTTTATTCACATTCTCTTGTCTACTTAGCCTTTTAATAGTCTCAAACCATGTAGACAGGGCTGTATTATACAATGACTTTGAGTGGGAAAGCCTTGAGAACATTCACACCAGCTCCTCATTCATTAATTTTAACTTGAGCTAATGCGTTCCTATTTAAGAGCCTTGCAGCTCCATCACCCAAGGTGACCCACTACACCTGTCTTTAAATGAAGACTTAATGCTTAAGCGCTTAACTTTTTGATATGTCAATGAACGTCCGTTACATTTAAGCCACCCTCAAATGAGTTGCTACAAAGCTAATCAAGACTATCAACGACACACAAATCTCTCTGGATTTCTCATAACGGAATGTTCAGAAGATTGTGTCGTCCGGCGAGTTTTGTGCGCAGAAACTCCATTTTGAACTGAAGAATCCATCATGTTTTGTTTTTTTTAATCCTCCATGTCCTCTGTGGCTAATTGCAACTACGTGGGGTAGGGGTGTGTGCGTGTGTGCGATCACATAAGGCTTGTATCACGTGCAGGCGCCAACAGTGTCATTACTTAGAATTCCTCATGGGGGAGACCGAAACTATGCACTATAGCTTTAAATGGACAAAAATCTAAACGGTTCAACTAATGTAGAATGGCAAAGAAAATAAACCCGCATTGCAGCTTAGACTTTTTTTTTTATTGCAGCTGTGGCTAGGAAAGACCATCCATCATATCTGTGACAGAGGACACTGATATCTGATATTTAATAAAAGGCCAATGTCTGCGAGATAAAATGGCAAACCAATATGTCTAATCCTAGTTTGGACGTATTTAAGTAGTAGTGGAGAAAATAGGTTAAGGCTAATTAAACACAATTAAAAATAATAAAGCAATCAATAATAAAGGCTTATGAGTTTATGTATGTATAAGAGCATGCCATGTATTTGATCAATCACACTGTGTGGCCAAACTAGTTGATTGTTAGTCAAAGTTTCACAATTTCTATTGTTTAACCAACAAATGGATTTAATTTATTTCTCAAGTGCTATGGGAAAAACAGGCCTAATCAATTGTTGTCTTGAGTGTTGCTGCCACTTTTGAGACTGTAATCATGCTTCAGAGTGATGGACCAGAGCCAGGCCTACAAGTGTCTGAGCTAGAGACCAAGTCTCAAATCTCTCGTGGTCATAATTAGTGTTGAATCCCCCGCTGCGTTCCACCCCGGCTGTTTGGAACACTGCATAGCTAATACATATAAGCATAATATAGCATGTAATATGTTATTATGACTCCTTTATCTATTAGCATACAGTATCAGCTTTCATTAGTCTTTTGGTATGTAGTCTATATCCTCTTTTGTGTTGGATTTTTGAACTCCGGTGGATTTATGAGGACCGTGGTTGACTGCTCTACAGATCTCTGCTGGGTAAATTGAGACAGCTAGGTAGACTATCTGTCCAATCTGAGTTTTCTCCTGCGAGACAAGATTTTGCAGCGGCTCCATCCAGCGTTTAGCACTGCCCAAGACGATTGTGATTGGTTTTCTCCCATCCGACAATGCTATGTGGAGTAGCTTTTATCCAAAGCGACTTCCAATTAAGAGCTTTCACTACACTCAGGTACACTCTCTGGACAGGATACAGTCGGAAGAGATGTGAAACTCTAACAAACAGGAAGCCTAAAGGAAAAGGAATAACATAAGATGTTTCCCAAAAATAAAGATAGGTCACGAGTCCTGCATCTCGAGCGCGAGTCGAGGGTTTTGTCTGGGAGTCTTTGGAGGACTAGTCTTAAGTCAAGGCTGAGGTCACTGTGTGTGTGACCAAAGTGCGAGTCCCCATCTCTGGTGCACACACACAGGCAGGAGTGACAGTGGATCTAGTCCTGGGACAGTGCGAGCTGTCACTCACTTATGCTCTCCTCCCTTCTGAATCCTGTCTACTGATGGGTATCAACGCCTGTATCCCGCCATCCTATTTTAAGTTTTTAGAGAGAGAGAGAGAGAGAGAGATGCCAAAAGCTGACACAACATTCTAAGTTTGCCGCTGTGTTGCTGTTTCGCAGCGCTTTCAGGCTGAACGCCCTTTGTTGTGTGACATCAAACGTGTAAGAAACTACATCCGCGCTCCTTCATTCCCCTCGTGAACAAGTTCAGTAGCTCCTTTTACCGTATACACACTACAGGAGACCACATAAACCCTCATTCGAGGCACACGTGAAAAAAGGAATAAAATAAGTCAAAGGCAACTCTTCGAGGGAAACATTATGAGGATGTTAAATTTTCTGCCACACATCCAAACCGTTTAACATTTGATCTCAATGAAGGCCTTGTATCACTCCTAGGAGATGCCTTGCTTTGTTTTCTTCCACATTTTCCTGGGAATTTATGTTCCTGCAAAAGAAGCACCTTGTTCAGAGAGCACGTTTGAGGTTTCTATCTGGAGCAATGCGCTATTGCCAGCCTAAAAGTAAGTCTAGTAGAAAGGGGGGAGGGAGGGCAACGTTAATGAAGCTTTGTAAGAAGACACGGTGATGCAAGGACCCAGTTTTATCAGTGGGAGGGCTGCGGTAATCGGCTAACCAAGGGAGGGAGGCGGCAGGGGGCCCCTAGTTATCAAGACAGCTTTGGAGACTCAGGGAATCTGCAACAATGGAGAAGAAAAGAGGAGGATTGTATGTGGAAACACAGCAAAAGTGAGATAACTTCCAGTTTTAACTTTTCAAAGTGAGATAAAGTGATTCATTATTTTTTGACATAGTGTTTGCTCACATTGAGTTCATTTGTAGATGAAATCAAACTAATAAAAGATTATTATTTATCACGAAATGAAGCCAGCGTTTTTTTTCAAGCTTTCACTGGAGTGTAAAGATGAGTAGAAATTGGGTGTTTGCAGTTTTCTTCCGAGCGTCTGGCGGTGCTTCGACTCAACGTTTGCAAATGCAGAAGCAAAAGAGGCTCTTGTTAATTTTGTGTTTTTATAAACGGCTGATTTAGTAGTTGCATGTGTGTTTTAACATTGAGAAAAGGGCAGAAAATGAATGTACAGCAGTTAGACTGCAGAGGGAAACCCAGATGTTACGGCTGTAAGCAGTCCAACATCTCTGCCACCGTGAGGGACTAACAACACTGAGATGCAAGTGCACACTCTTTTATAAAGACCTTAGTAGTCCCCTAATACTGTCTGAAGTCTCTTTTATATAGACCTTAGTAGTCCCTAATACTGTATCTGAAGTCTCTTTATATAGACCTTAGTGGTCCCCTAATACTGTATTGAAGTCTTTTTATATAGACCTTAGTGGTCCCCAATACTGTATCTGAAGTCTCTTTATATAGACCTTGGTGTCCCTAATATGGATCTGAAGTCTCTTTTATAGACCTTAGTAGTCCCTAATACTGCTGAAGTCTCTTTTATAGACCTAGTAGTCCCTAATACTGTATCTGAAGTCTCTTTATATAGACCTTAGTGGTCCCCTAATACTGTATCTGAAGTCTCTTTTATATAGACCTTAGTGGTCCCCCAATACTGTATCTGAAGTCTCTTTTATATAGACCTTGGTGGTCCCCTAATACTGGATCTGAAGTCTCTTTTATATAGACCTTAGTGGTCCCCTAATACTGGATCTGAAGTCTCTTTTATATAGACCTTAGTGGTCCCCTAATACTGGATCTGAAGTCTCTTTTATATAGACCTTAGTGGTCCCCTAATACTGTATCTGAAGTCTCTTTATATAGACCTCAGTGGTCCCCTAATACTGTATCTGAAGTCTCTTTCCCAAATTCAGCCTTGGTGCAGAATTACAGCCACTAGATCCAGTCCCGCAATGAGCTTTCCTTAGTATGTGCCATTTCTGAGTCTGTAGCTATTGAGGAGGAGAGAGGGAGGGGGGGGGGGGGCAAGGTGGAGGCCAGGGGTGTGGCCCTGACCAACTGCCACTTTGCTCGTTTGAAAGCCATGATGTCCCTCTCTCATGGGTGGGTCAAATTCTCTGGGTAGAAAAAGCAGAGAAAGGGGCGGTAACCTTGCCCCTTATGACCTCATAAGGAGAAAGATTCCAGATCGGCCCATCTGAGCTTTCATTTTCTCAAAGGCAGAGCAGGAAACCCAGGGCTTGGTTTACACCTATCACTAATTCTAGCCACTGGGGGGCCATAGGCACGCTGGGGGAACGCATATTAATGTTAAAAAAAACTCATAAAGTGAAATTTGTATGAAATGGGACCTTTTAACATCTGAGAAGCTTGCTTGAAAGATGCAGGCAGCTGTTGATCAATTAATCACATAGTAATTTCACCTCAGACAAAAACACACTGCTATTAACTTTTCAAACCACTTTAGTGTAATCATTTCTCCATTGTGATACAATGTAAATGCTAAGAAACCGGGTGAATACAGCTGTCGTCTGCTGTGAATCATATATAGCTATAGCTCAGATTACACAAGAAATTAGTAATTCTTTAAAGGAGATTGCCTAGTTAGTCTATGCTAATATAGTACCCTGCCCTTTTATGTAAATGATTAGCTTGCGTTTATATGTGAGGCATTTGTAGGCTGTTTATACATATATATATCACAGAAAGATAATTTATGGAGGCACTAATTAAAAGTAATCATCACATCAACAGTGAGTACATAAACTACATTTATAGAGGCGATGAGAGAACAACACCGATATAAAACTATACAGGCATATAAAAACACTTACTGCTCATTTGCCTGTGTGTGCCATAATGAGCATCTGTGTTTTGTTTTTTTATGTAACGTTATTACCTTTAACAGAGCACCTGTCTGTTCTGCGCCTCGGATAAGGAACGGAGATTTGCTGTTTTATTTTATTTTTTCAGAAGCCCTTTTAAATGCCAGTCGGCAATTGGCTTGGTGGGTAGTTAGTGAACAGAGAACGAACACACACACACACACACACACACACACACACATACACACACACACTTGCACGGCAGAAATCATTCTGTTGGGAAAATAGTGCTGCTAATTAGTGGAATTAGCCACAGATCAAAAGGTTCAATTAAAAAGTGGTGTTGTAGCGTGGAGGCTGCAGGCCTCATTTGCATCACAACACATGTTCGGGGTGGGCGATGCAGGCGGACGGATGGACGGACAGACGGACGCCAAAATATGCTGTTCACCTTGCAGGAGTGCAATGGATGGCTGAAGTAGAAATCAACATACAGCAAATATATCACAGGGAACATTGTTACCAAAAATGACTTAATCCCACGTGGCTTTATTTGGTTTCATCTGTCCAAGGACTGAGGTTCTTGTCATCGAGATAACTGCTGCCGACTGAACACATTGGGTGATTGGATCATCCCAGTTACTCTAGATAATTCAAAAACCTTGAAGTGAACAGTTTTTATTAGAACTACCAAGCCACATAAAACTGTCTGAATGGCTACATTCTGTTAGCCTTAAGTGAGAATGCAATTTTAGCAAACTGGTCCTTTTTAAATGTACTCTAAATTTCACAAATGGACACATGCACGAGCATGCAAAGGAAGGGATTTATGTATGCAAACACTTGAGCACACACACGTACCAGGAGATGAGAAATGACACTGATTTACCAGGAGATGAGATATTACATTAATTTGCTCAAAGACTCCCAAATGGACACGCGGGCACACACACACACACCCACAAATGAAACACAGGCATTAATTTGCTCTGTTACAAACACACTAGCTAATGAAAAGCATGCCATTTATTTGCAAGCAGACACGCACACACACTCATGAAGTGCGTGTTGTTGGCCTTTTGAGTTCCAGGTTTAATTAAGAGCATAATTGTGTGGTGTGTGTGTGTGTGTGGTGTGTGTGTGTGTGTGTGTGTGTGTGTGTGTGTGTGGTGTGTGTGTGTGTGGTGTGTGGTGTGTGTGTGTGTGTGTGTGTGTGTGTGTGTGTGTGGTGTGTGTGTGTGTGTGTGTGCTCATTTGTCGTGTTTGCATGCGTGGATTCCTGGAGCTGCTAAACATGCTCTCTGCCACCACAGCTTGGACCAACACGGCCAATTCCCAGCACTGCTAATTTACCATTTAAATACCACATGTTTGACTCCTAATTAAATACAGTGCCAACACCAGCAGCTCACACTTTTCTTTCTCTCTTGATGTTATACATATCAGCAAAAGAAACTGTCATGTAAAATGTTATTCTCTGCTTTGATTTCTATACGTGATGGTTTCATTTATGGGCATTATGCCTTTTTTACACCCAATATTAGAATACAATAAAGCTCATTTAGGCATAAAAAAGGAAGACAAACATGATTTGGGTCCATAAAGTCAGTCTCCCATTTATTGTCTATGGAGCAGCTCCTAACTTTATACTTAATGACATCCAGTTTAAGACTTACTTCTCTGGTTTCTGCCTTTTAAAAGAAAGAGAGACTGTTCACAAATATACTAATGACATACTGGAATTCTTAATTTCAGCGTGCTCCCCTTTAAAGCAGGAATAATTGATTAGTTTGCCACTGGGGGGCATTAGAACACGCTGTAAACACAACATTAACATTTTATTAAAGTTGTTGTGGGGAACATTTTAGCAAGGAGTTGCCTTTTTTACGTTATGCACACATGACACAACAATAGCATTTAGATTCTTTTTCTGAAATCAAGAATGGATTAAAGTGCAGCTTTAAATTTCTGGCTACAAGTTGAACCCTGACCAAATAACAATGAACTAGTACAAAGGTGATAGGACAGGGAGGGCCGAAGACTTCTGGATTCAGTAATGCCACCGACCATGGCATCACGCACTGTGCATAGATGTTGTCAAATTATGCGAGAGACGGAAAAAACGAGGGCAATTTGACATGCCAGAATTTAAACAATCACCGGCGCTGTTGTTTTTTCTGTCAAGAACAGTCTTTTCAATTCGACGGTGCAGCCGTGCTAGTGTACATTCTGTGTGTGTGTGTGTGTGTGTGTGTGTGTGTGTGTGTGTGTGTGTGTGTGTGTGTGTGTGTGTGTGTGTGTGTGTGTGTGTGTGTGTGTGTGTGTGTGTGTGTGTGTGTGTGTGTGTGTGTGTGTGTGGTGTGTGTGTGTGTGTGTGTGTGTCCCCAAGCTGCTACTGTTTGCTACAGTGGTAGTTTGTACCTCCATGCTGTGTTAAATGGGAGTGTCCAGGCTGCTACCAGGGCTCATTTATCAGCCTCACACAGGAACAGTCCTGGCTGCCGTGGAAACCGCCTGGGACGCGGACCAACACAGAAACACACACAGTACAGTACGTACAAATAAAAAAAAAAAGCAAACAGCTGCGCCGACAACACCGCGAATGAATATTTTGGACATTTTTGAGATGCGCACACACGACATCGAGTGTGCATAGATGGTGGTGACATCAGACCGGCGGCGGTTGACACGGACACCCTCTCCCTGACCTCTCCGTCCTCCTCAGTGTCCCAACGCCGTTTGTTCCACCGAGCTCTTTCACGCCCGACTCCATCTGCCGCTTGGCTGCCACTGGTGTACCCATTCACACTGCGGCTTCGGCCTGAGCCAAGCTCACGTCAGCCAACATTGGTGCACGTCCAGCAAATTTTCTCCTGTAGCATCCACCGGAATAAAAGAAGAAGAAGAAGAAGAAGAAAAAAGACATTTTCTCTCATGAAGCCCAGGGTAGCGCTTCCTAAGAGGCCTGCCACTTCCGTCAGGGTGCTAAATGGTTATGAGAAGCACTCTGTTTTTTTTTTCTTTTCCCTGTTTAATGTTCAAAAAGAAGATTCAAATCTGTCTATTTTTACATTTTCAAGGACCTGTCTTTTAAAAGGTTTTGATGGCGGCTTGTAAAGTCACAATTGTTTGTGTGCCATTTTGGTGAAGCTTTTTATTCAAATTTCCTTCTAGTGCTTTGAGTGCATTCCTTTCTTTGCTAAGTATGGCTGAATATCCTTTTTAGTTCATTGCATTATTTAAATCATACACCTTGCATTTTGACAGGTTTTTCCCTTCCTCAGAAGTTTCTTTTTTAGATTGGAACCAAGCACATGCTTCAGAGTTTAGTGCAGGAAACGCTTAGGAAGTATCAGGGGGAATACAGCATTTTAACAATGTCAGATTCAAAAGAAGTATTTTTTTTTTTTTTCCCGTTATTTCAAATCAGAAAGATTAGGAAAACAAAAAAAATCAGCTTTTTGAAACTGGGCCGAGTTGTTCAGCTGTGGGATTGTTTTCAACTGTCATTTTGCTTTAAATCCTTTCTCACTACTACCTACAAATAGACCGCGTACCTGCTGTTTTCATGTGCAAGAGCTCTTTCAGTCATTTCTTCATTAGCTTACCTCTTGAGTGGGGTCTTCTTTTGATTATCTTTGTGATGAGGAAAAGGCTGCTTTTAAATTCATGGCTCACACCAAGTCCTGGAAAGTCTTGAGAAAGAGTTTCAGAGCTGCTCTCACACTCGCTCCCATGAACTGAGCGGGGAGATTTATCCCACTCATTTTGCCCTTGAATTTACTGTTTTATCACCTTTTTTATTTTTTTTTATTTTACACTGTGAGTGTTCTGTTTCTCGGAAGACTTGCGCCTTTGTAGTTTTGAAATTGCTATTCCCTGTGTTTAAAAAAAGGAAACACAGTTTTGAAAGACAGAAGGAAGTAGGAGAAAGTGGGGTTTTCTTTTCAGATGAAATTCGGCAAGAAAAATGAAAAAAAAGAAAAGAAAAAAAAAGCAGCCGCAGGAGCACTGGTGTGGACATCGTGATTTCCTACCTTGATGAGCAAACTCAGGAAGCAGCTGAAAGCTTTGTGCCGGTCTGTTATGTCTTTCTCTTGGGTCTTTTCATGAGAGGAAATGTTCATGTCAGTGGGCTTAATGCGGTCACAGTTTGATCCTGATCTTTCTGTTAACCCTCATTGGAAGCGCTGGTGTCATTCGTGGGATTTCTCTTCACTAAACCCATGGTGTCTTTTTTTTTCTAACAAGGTTAACCCCAATCTTGTGGGCTGCCGCCTACAAATTGTACAGGAGATCAAAGCTCAAAGCGTATTTACTGTTGCTATGTGACCTTCTTACTCTTGCAAAGTAATACGTGCCGCCTGACTCCCCTCGCTTCATTTTCACCCCGTGTGCACAGTGTGAATTAGTGCGAAAATACATGTTTTCCTTCTGACATTCATGCTTGCTTCTTTTATTGTCAGAATGGAAACCGAGTGCGATGCATCTCAGCCCGGATCTTTTCTCCCGTGCGAACGCCCGCTCCCTTCCTCGACTCTTTACTTTTTTACTTCTCTGTGAGGTCGGCCCACTTGCTAATTGGGCGAACATGCCTCCCCTGGGGGGGGGGCGGAGCATGCGATTGACAGGGGTGATAATCGGCCTAATGGCAGTTTGCAGTGGCGGCGAGGCCAGCTGCCTGCCAAGGTGTCGAGAAAGCCTGCAGGAGAAAGAGCGAGAAGGCTGCTTCCTATCAAATCCGCCACTGGTGTTTTCTGACGGTTTGTGTGCATGCCAAGTTGGGAGGACAGGGACACCAGCTCAGCCACTGTAAGCTCAGCTTGACTGGGAGCTTTATGTGTCCTTTCACCCACCTCTGACGTAGGAACCTTGTGGAGGAACTCTACTATTCTCCCTAATTTTTCTTATTTCCGCTCCCCTCCCTTGTTTCTTCTCTCCCGTCCCTCCTTTCCTCTGGTCTTCTCTCCTCGCTTACCCATGCAACCATGGAGGTGTCATTAGCATCGTGTCCTAATTAGTCCAGTGCCAGCTAATTGTGCTTCTGACGTCGTGTCTCTGGGGAAGCAGGCCTTGCTAATTTCAATAAGAGTAAACAAGCAAACCACTCCCCACTGACGGCTATGGTTTAATTAGAGACCATCCATTTCATGTGCCGACTGAAAGGGAAAGGGAAGGAGCCTGTGGAAGACGCAGCATTGCGAAACAGCGGCAGAATAAGATAGTAACGTGAGGTGAAAGGGAGTTCGCTTTCATTGTCGTCTCACAACGCACTCCGAGGCTGACGTTCATTTTAGGAAATTACCATCACTTTCATTTTTTGCGCATCCTTTCCAAAGCGGGATCATCTTGAGCAGCAGCTCCCCATCGAGAAACAAGGCCACAAATGTTGTTTTTTCACAAGTTTTATTTAAAAGGTTGAAATTAAGCACACAAGTCTGCTTTCTTTTCCTTTAGAGAGACTGATTTGTGTACGCCCAGGGCCCAGATTTCCACTGTAAAGGCAGTCGCTTCTGTAAAGTCAATCTCATTTAACCTTACATGTTTGTTTCGTTGTTTCTTTGTAATGTTTCAGGTTGGCTGAGCATTCATACTTGTTTTCAGCAACGGTTTGCCTCATGTTCATGCAGTAACAGATACACCTGGGAGCTCCTTCAGTACAAGTACAACTTTTTGTACTCCTGTCCTTTTGAGCAGCGCTGCTTGAGTGGTTCCAGTTCTGTTGCCTTGCTCAAGCGAGCTTCAGTAGCACATCACACGTGAGGGAAAATACTTATTCATTTCAAAGTTGGAAAATGGGATAAAATAGTTTGATATTGCCACAGTGATATATGATGATATAAAACCAGATCTGCGTTGCGGGTAAAAAAATAGATTGAAAAAAAACCATAATGTTATTTTTTTAAACATGTACGTGTACATTGTGGTTAAATAGAAAATAAAAGAAACTCCATAAGCTGATAAAAAAAACACACACACACACCACACACACACACACACACACACACACACACACACACACACACACACAGATCTGAACATATTCCAAAGCTTACACCAATACACAAAAACTCTTGAGAACCCATTCTTAGTAGACTTATTAGTCATTAACTTCTAATATTTTAGCATATTTTATCTGTTTTTGTAATTGTAGGTTTTTTAAATTTTTCGACTGCTCTTTAATGTTTCATGTAAATGTGCCATAAAAACAAAGCCTTGCCTCGCCTTGCTTAAAAATCACGCACCTCTCACACCTACAAAGTCTATCCATGAACAGAATTTCTCAGACACTCAAGTTTATGAATCTCTAAGGACATCTCTTTGGGATTTGACCTTGAAATTTCACATCACAGTTGGAATATAAATACAAGAAGAAACACTACAATTTAGCAAGTGGACTTTAAGATGAAGCAGTAAACTTCTGGTGATTCACAGCCAGTGGATTTTGAAACGCCTTAGTTTTTTTGTTGTTGCTGTTTCCGATGGCAGATGAGCTGATTCAAATGGTGAGCAGGTGTTGCGTTCACTTCCCTTCTGCCCTCATATGATAAACTCACAGTAGTCAGCAGTGAATGGATGGAATGCGATGTGCCTATCTGGCTCTGTAGATTCTTTTTTGCTATCTGTGAAATGCAATTCTTCACATCTCACTCTGCTGCAGACCGTATCACACCATCCCTTCTCACCTAATTAATCACGCTATTGAACTTAATGCCACTCACCAAAAAGCAGTTGGCAGTCTCTTCGTCTCTCCCTTCCCCCCCTTTCAAGTCTGGCGTGATTGTCACACGCAGGCAGGTTCGTTTTTCATGGTCCAGATATTTCACCCATTGTTTAATCGGGTTCACCGAGGGTCCATCGTTATCACCGCGATCCTGTGTGCGTGCCATTAGGTCAGGCATTAACAATCGAGCACCGGGCTTGTAAATCTGAGGCTACTGAAGGGTGGATCTCCTCCCTCAAGAGATGAATGGAGTCATGGACTTTCATTACGGCTTTCATTGTCGACACTTATGCACACCCACATGCACGCGTGTACTATAAAAATGGAAATATAGGTGGTCTTTGAAAAAAAAAATATATATAGATAAACTGTGAAAGTGGCCAAAACACCACAAAACAACCACATACAAATCTAGATATGTACAACACCACACACACACACACACACACACACACACACACACAGCCACACATTTCCTCTCAAACTCTTTAATGACAGCACTTAGAGTTGCCTCACATGAGCGGAGCTGTTGCCACTGATGTCGTGATGGAAGGTTATTTTTCAAGAAGATGTTAAACACTCTCAACTGTGTGTGTGTTTTGTCATCTAAACGTGGATACTGCTTGTGTATGAGATGGAAAGAGAGAGAAAGCAGGAGGGAGAGATGGGGGAAGGATTTATGGGTGTAATAATGGAATCTCAGTGGCTGGGCCATTGACACTAAGGCATTTTCTCCCACCCTCCTCCCATTATTAGATGGATGGAACAGGAGCGAGTAAGGACAGCAACATATGGGCGGGAGACAATGGCAGGCTGTGTTGTTGGAGCGCACATCACACACTCTGATTCATACCATACAGGCATCTGCACACATCATGCTAAAAGAAGTGATCATGTGGATCCATTTCGCACAACTTGATGGTTTGACTTCAAAAGTGTGATCTTCATATTTTGTTGCGTGTACAAATGACTGGTGGTCTACAGCCATGCCAGTACGTTTTGTGAGGCTGCACATAAGAACGGATTTAGTCTCTCTGACTTCTATCAGCCACACAACATACACACAGAATAAGCCAAAGTTAACAATGAAAATCCCTCAGATTCAAAAACATTAAAAAGTTTATATAAAACGTCATTGTGTTGAGTCGATTCTGAACCAATCAGCTGTTAAATCAGCCGAGTGGCTGGCGTTTCCCAGCATGCCCTGGGTCAAAAGCTACTGCGGCCGCCTTAATCTCGCGAGATCATCGTTGCCTGCGTGTGCATGACATCAGAACAAGTCGGGATCAAGTCGGACACAAATCTAACCGACATGCATCGCCGGTGATTGATTCTGCGCAGACCGGGCTCATCATCAGTTTAGCATGTTAGCATGTTCACCTTTTTAAAACTTGGACAGAAAATACAGCTGAGGATAATGGGAATGGCATCATACTATATTTGAATGTTTGTCCTTATAAACCAAAAAATTGACTGATTTAACCTGTTAAGGGCGCTGGATTCAAAAAGTCAGAGGATACCCAACATGATTAGGAATCATCCTCCGGGCACCATATACAGTATATCTGTACCAAAATTCATGAAAATTCATCCAATAGTTGAGATATTTCTCTAAAAGCCACACATTAAGTTAAACTATAATGTATATAAGGCTTAGATTGGGTTCAGAGATTGAGTATAGCAGTGTCAGATTCAACGGGTTTTAAAGACTTGGGTATGGGGGTTCATGTCTCAGATTTAGACCTATGCAGAACTCTAATAGGCTACATGTATTTGCACAGCACAAGGAAAACGCATGGCTAAATTGGTTGCTGCAGCTGTGTTAGTGATGTAAATTATGCTTAGCTTCCTGTCTCAGTCTCTTTGTACCTGAATCATACAGTGCACACTGCAGTTTGCTTTCTTTTTTATTTCAAAGGCCATTATGTCGCCATTTCCTGATTATCTGTGCTGATGTAAACATTGGCACCAACAACTGTTTACAGTAATGTGATTTGTTCTAATGCATAATGCAACTTGGTTCAGGCAATCTCCTTGTGCAGCTGCCTGCAAATACATTAAAGCTGTAAAATCCAGCCTGTCATGGTCCAGACTAAACTGTTAATGAAGAAAGTCGTGGTAATTAGGGATATATATTTGCTTAATTTAGGGGATTTTCACTTACTTATGTTGGCTGCTTTGATAGTACGAGTATTAGAGTACATTGGAGTACTTGTGTAGAAACTCAAGTTTTGCTTGTCCTTTCAAATCACTTTCAAGTCGTTCATCTGTAACTTTCTAGCTGTTTTATTGGCGTTTAGCAGTTTGAATGAGCTGGTTGAACAGAGGTTAATGTCTCCATTCATCCATCCATCCATTCATCCGTCCAATTCCAATAAGTCCACATCTTCATTATGTTACAGAAACCTCCTTCCAGCATGGCAGATTGCCACGAGCGCTGCTCATTGGCCGTCACCGAGCAACAAACACCTGCCATTCTGTAAATAACACCTGCTGTGGGATAATAGACACCTGCTTGTGCCTGCATTGATTATTCTATGGTGACAGGACTGAATGTAATGAATGACTTCCTTCATTTAAATAATTTAAACCAAAGTAGCATCCTCATCACATTCTAATTGCAGCTAGGTAGCTCTTCGTTAGCATAAGGACAAGTAGGTGTTTGGTAGGAAACTTTTCACTTTTTTCACTTTTCGTTGTCTTATACAACCAGATACATCTCAATTTTTGGTGCGTTATTGCATTTTCTGTGCTACTATATTCTTTAAGTTACCATAAACGGAACCTTGTCATAATTGTATTCTTTTCTTTGTTAATATTATGTTTTCTCCTTCTTTCTTTGTTTCTCCAGTGCTCCAAATCCCACTGTAGTCATTGGTTCTCCACTCAGAAACAGTAGTTGACAACAACAGTGTCACCACAGTGGCCATCTAGTAGCAATAATTGAGCTTTAAATCATGTCAAAATAGAATTTTCCTTAACAGATGGTGTTGGCCAGTTGCAGATTTTGGAATTTACTTTTTTTTTCGTCCATAGTGGCTTTAAACTTAAGTTAAGGCTAAAAGTACTTGAATTACCGAGGTAATTTAAGGCCTTTGCTGAGTCATTGGGGTGGACTGGGAAACCTGACATGTATATGATCTGCCAAGCTGTTATGGCATTTACATAAAATATCAGCATTAATTATATAGTTTTGCATTTTTCATTCTTGTATGGTGGTGTCTGTTTTTAAACTGAAAAGGTTTCACCTAATTTGCCATGGGCAGGCCGTGGAATGTCTGAGACATTGCATATTGAACAAGTTCCCAGTCCATCACCGTTTGTTACCAGCTATTCAAAACAAAATGTAAAAAAAAGGAGCTGGTTTTTAAGCTAAGTTAACTTGAACTTGAGGGAAGAGTTGTTGAAAGTAAATTAATTCACCAACTTCTCTTCTTCTGCTCGTCTTTGCCCTCACTGGACTCTAAAGAGCCGGCCACTGGAGAACGGCTGGGTGGAAAGTTATCAAAGGGTAGTGATGCTTATGGCTAGAAAAGAGGATATAACATGCATGCCAGAGAGAAAAGCAGACGATCAAAAACTTACAATTTTGAAATAAAGCTGTTAGTGTGCTTACATCAACAGAGCAAAATACTCTTGACATGTAGGCGTACGGTTGTTTTGCAGAGTATTTTGACCTCTGCACTAAAGATCATCGCTTCCTTTCACAACTTTTCATCAAACAAGAATGTGAGTGTTGGCTGGAGCGGCATGGCGTTGCCCTCATGTTCACCCACTGTTGTATTTCAGACAAGGGAAAAATTGAAATGTATGCTAATCCGCGGCTCGTTTCCGCTGCTATCCCACAGCGTGGAGCAGCACAATATTTCTGTAGCGATTCATACATTTTTGAGGGATTAAGAGGGGGTTAGGAGGTGGTTGGGGAACCCCAGGCAGCTGTACACACATACACACACATACAACATCAGCTGACAGTGAGCACGGTAAAGGGCATGTGTTTAACCGTGATTGATGCACTGTCAGTGATGTAGAAGACAGTGGGAATCCAGATTAGAGAGAATGACCCATGGGAGTGAAATGAGAGATGGGTGGGGGAGATGGAGACAGTGAGACAGAGGAAAGATGGTCTCTGTGAAAGTCTGATAACGTTTTCTCACTGCGACACATTTCACTTTGAAGCCCAGTCTGCCGTGTCGGCCCAGAAACTAAGATATACCCGGGCTTCTTTCTGCTCCCTGCTGTTTCCTTTTTAATCTGTGTCTTGTTTTGTAAAGAAGGCTTAATTTCAGTCGGACACTGCAAATGCAGTACCCAGAGCCCCGTTTTTCAAAGTCCACCCAGTGACTTTAGCAGATTTCACGCTGTGTATTAAATTAAAGTGACGTGGGCAAGTTGGCGTGGCAGGAATTGATCTTCATTTAAGCAGATTTGCTGGTATACAAGCTATTTGAAGCACAGGTATCCTTCAACAAAAGCCTTCAGAAAAAAAGCAGAGTGCAACATCTTCAGCATTCAACAGGTGGAATAGCAAGTGCCCCATCACGATAACCCTAAAATTACTTAAGCTTCATAAGAATTATCAAATGCTATCATATACTGTAACACTAGCAAGTAAAAGAGGCAAGGAAATATGCTGAAAAATAGCAGATAAAAGGATAGCATACTTGGACTTGTTTTGCATAATATGTTACAACATAATCGAATGAATAGAACAAATGACGTTAAATGAAAGCAGAAAAAGCGAATGGGATTATTTAATGTGCATATCTGTGCATAAACTCAAACTTCATCATCAAACTTTGCCAGGAAAAGAGTGCTATTCATGTGATGTCCATCTGTTGCCAAAAAGGGCCCACAGAGGACAAAAGCTGTAACCCCCCATGCTGCTTGATTTCAGGACAACATACAGATTATTTCCAGGAAGGACAGACACAGTGGGCGGTTATGGTGTCATTGCAAAATAGAAATCTCCAGAATGTGGCGAGCGGTGTCACGCATTGACAGCAAGGGGCCTTTGGTGCTTTTGTGGATGTCTCCTTTGACAGATGTCAGGAGCCCGGGAATAGAGCTGAAAGCTGCATGAGGGCTACTGGGGGCCCCTACCTTAGGGACCACTGGGTGTAAGAACAGGAAAATATTTGAGACTGAAAGTAAGAATTTTGGGATGAAATGAAATGGGTGAAATTCATGTGCATATTAGAGTTGTGCTAGTGTTTGCATAACTGTTAGCTTGTATGATTCTTGTGTATTTGTGGGTACAAAGAGAGAAAAAGTACTCAGGCAGCCCCATCCATTGTGGCCGTAAGCATGGCCCCGACGGAGGGTAATGGCCCTTATTCTAATCCTCTAAAAGATGAGGTGTACAAGAGGTTCAAACGCACAGAGACGAGAGGGAGGACGAGACAAAAAAAAATAGGCAAGGGAGGGATGGAGAGGCCCCATCCCACGCCTCATTGAGTTCCCATTCTGAACGGCCGGCACTTCATTAAAAAACAAAGGCGTCTTCCGTTGGCCGCTTGTTCATACTCCATCACAACACACAGAAAGCAGAGAGTTTATTTATTTTATCACGACCAAAGAGCAACAGAGCATATCGTTGAGGGCCACACTTTCATAATTTATGATAATTCTTTTTTTGAAAAGTGTAAATATAATTATGACAATTATTTTACAGGGGGAGCGCACGCTAGCCGATGTGACGTTTCATCAGATAAGGGTTGAAAAATTGCTCGAGCAAAATGCTCCTGATGTCGGTAAAGGGAGAAGGGCCGAATGATGTCAAAACAGTTGTACTTTCAAACATGAACGCATGCAGCTGACTCCAAATAACTCTTGTTTCAGCTTTTATTTTATTTTTTACTTGAACCTTTGATGTATTTAGTGCAATTCTTCACATACACATTCACATCACATCATATTTTAAACCTTGTCTTGTCTTCCCTTTGACCATGAAAAGCGTTTTTCCCCTTATCTTAACGTTTGTTGCTTTTTACACAGTTTTTTTAAGGAAGTTTTTGTATTTTTTTGCATTTTTGATTTTTTGAACTTTGAAAACGGGTCAAATTTGACCCCGAAGACAACATGAGGGTTAAAGCACTGGACATGACTACAATTTTTTTTAAACAAAAATGCAGTATACTAAAGGATTTTTTATTTTATTTTGTATCTGCAAGTATTTCTCCATATATGTAATTAGACACATTGGAAAAAATTAAATAATTTACCATAGACTAGACATAGATAATTTTTTTTTCTATTTTGTCTGTATTGGGAAGTCAAGCACAGCATAGACATATCAGGACCTAAATGTCACCCTGGCTAACAAACATTTATTTAAGATAGGTGGCATTGCTAAAAAAAGATGTATGAATTGCAACTAAACAAAATTACATTCCGGAGTTAATGTTACATTGCGACTAGCTAGAGTCTAGATTGCCAGAACCTTCCTCCACAGCGCTGCAATAATGACAACAAACGTCATCCAATAAGATTTCTTCCAAAAAACGTGTCAGCTAGCTAGCTAAAATTACTAGTTAGCATGCTAGCTTGTTTGCAACGACGTCCACGACTGGACTTCAGTGAAGATTTTGAACAGTTGAAGAACACATGGGATTTGGACAGCCCCTGAAAACCCAGAGGTTTTGCTTTTGGAGGTTTGGAGAGCAACGTTTTATTTTTATAACAGCAAGAAGTACTGGTGAGTCAGTTTCAATATTTTTAGTAGGCTACTTGTGCTGCTTGATAAAGTGTTTTATCATGGGAAAGAGGAAGGTTAACATAGCTAACATAAGCTAGCTAGCAGGTCTGTGTTTTTGATAACTACCATTTTTAAGAACTTTGGGGAGAGGTTTTGCTTGCTTTTCTGACTGTTAAC